>NW_019174291.1:1053216-1053517 GCF_002260705.1 Seriola dumerili
ATATATATATAAATGTATATATATATTATTTCCTTTTTTTTTTTTCAAACCTTCACACCCTTGAAAGTGCCTATTGGTCAAGAAAGTGCTCCTCAACAAAAACATGGACCAGCATGAGTCTTAACAACGTCAAATGTTTTTTTTGANGCAAGGCCAACGGTTTTAATGCTTTAAGAGAAGGCCAACAAACATATGAAGAAGGGAGGGTATACTACTCTATATATTTTTTTTAATTCAGCCACAGTGGTCTGTACATATAGCCATTCAGAATGGAATAAAAGAAAGAATATATATATATATA
>NW_019174291.1:1053542-1168542 GCF_002260705.1 Seriola dumerili
AAGGGTGGACTAATCATGAGGGGAAGACAAAGAGATTTACAACAAAAAAGATTATGCAGAAAATGACAGAGAAACCCTTAAACCTGCAGCAGCCTCGATTACTCTTTGACTTTTAGTCTTTTTGAAATCCTAATTAATAAATCAATCCAAAAACTCATAATCATGAAAATCCTTTGATCCACTTTTTTTATTTAAATAATAATAATAAATACAAGCAAAGTTTCATTAATTTCACATTAATTCTTGTTTAGTCTGTGAATTGTGCACTGGTGCATTTGTCTATTTAAATATGTTTGATTGATGTCCATCTAGTAATTTTCTGTTTGAGTGAGAGGGAGAGGTGTGGATGGGGGTTTGATGGGAAGGGCTGGAGATGTTTGAGGGTGAAAGAGGGAAGAAACATTTTTCATTCAGTGTTCTTTTATCTTACAAGGCGTTTCAAGGACAGGAGCTTCAATGGCTGCAGAGAGGTGAACGCTAGCAAGGCCAACGTTTTATGCTTTAAGAGAAGGCAACAAACGTCACAGAAAAAAACAGGGGTTACAGGAATAAATAAGAAGCTGTATTGTGTTTCCCTCGTCACATTTCCAAATCATCAGTTTTGTCCCTTAGGCCTACATGTGAGACAGCTCAGTAAGAACAAGGGTTTGTTTCCCACTGGGTTCGGCCATGCATGCAAACATGTATTCCCCCACCCTAAGCAGCTTTGGAGAAGAGCACCAAATGGCATATTTCATTTCCTCTTGGCACATCTGCTCTTTGCTCGTAGAAACCACAGCATGTGATTTCCATGTATCCATCACATGCATAACATGTGTAACACAAAAGATGGCAGATAAAAACTAATATGACAGTGTTGCACCAGGATTCACATAATAGATTCTTCTTGTTTCTCAGTATCTATCAAGACTGAGAAACATGTTTTACATGTATTATTATCTCTTTTTTGTATTAAACACAAACCCCTTGTAGGTTGAAAGATGGCTGTTAAAGTTTTCATCCATCATAGAGCACAAAATATCCATAGAAACTCAATCCACTCCTGCAGCATCGTCCACCCACCTTTCCTCAACAAACAACAAACGACATGCTTCCCCCAACATGCTAAAATATGTCTGAATTCTATGCTCTTTTAGTAATGAGCATCCATCACTTTAATTTGCAAACTATGGGGCCATCTGGACTTTACGTGACATGTACTGTCTAAAAGATTATAAATACATGGGATTTTTTAAACAGGGTTAATAGAATATAAGGAATGGTGTGTAAAATGCTAAAACAGACATAGCTAAATCCCTTTTAGCTGCATGTTTAAGAATGAGAGGGTGACCTTTGAAGACAAGATTCATATTTGATAGCTGTCAGGCTTTTCCAGCACGTGAGAGCAAGAAGTTTAAGTATTCACCCACTGCTGATTTTTAGATGTCTCTGACTTTTCTAATGGATACCTGAAAGAGAAGCGTGCAGTGCTTGAAGCATATTGTTTACACCAGGTGAATCCATCCGTTCTGCAAGATTTGAGTTTTCTTTGAGTTTTGACAAATCGGTGATTGACATCAAACTGCTCCATCAGCTCCTCAAATGTATTCAACTGAAAACAGTGAATGTCAGAAAAACGAACCAATCCTAAATCTTTTCATTATCATTTTGATGTTTTGAACATTTTCATTCCTTACCTCTCACCCTGTACTGTGTGATTTCTTGGTGAGGTTTAGAAGTTATTTTTATCGTCTGGTTTTCAGCTGTCAATGGAGGAGACGGGAGAGATGAGAGAACCAAATAATTTTTACTCTGTCACCCACCATCCTTTGAATCATCAGAGAGATTTTATTTTAAGCTTCTCTATTGTAAAATGCTGTGATGCCAAGGACAGGTGCTGCATCATTCATGAACGGGAAGGAGCTGTTACTTACGTACTCCTGAGTAGTTTTTTCTTTTTTCTCTCCGCAGTGAGTCATTTTATTTGTGCATTTTGATCTCAATTAAATTAGGGATGTTGCAGTAACTGTTTGCACATACTTTTCCCTGTAAATTAATTTGCTTCAGTGAACTTGTTTGGCTAAATAGGGGTTAAAAAAATGTCTGATAAAGTGTGTGAAGTCAGTCAGAGTTTAATTATGAAGTGTGAACAGCCTTTCACCTATGGGGATGTGTTTGACAGTTAGACAGGACAAGAACACAGCAATGACACCTGTCTTCTTCACCACCTTATTTGTGCTCCTATGCATGTGGGAGCGTGTGTGTGTGTATGTATAGTACATGTGAAAATGCCTTTACACACATGTACATGTGAGTATTCTGTCTACGTACACCACCAATTACGCACTAGACACCAACAGGATAAATAAACTGCACAGCACAGGCAGTCACACACACACCACGAACCCGGACATTTGCACATAGCATTTTGTTTGTATTTTATTTTTTATTACTTTTCTATGATTATTATTATTATTATTTATTCTCAATACTTATTTTTAGCCTAAATGTATTCTTGCGGTGTTATTATTTTTGTGTTATTACTGCTTGGGGAGTAATAAAGACCCTACCTACCCGACTAACACGTGCATGTGTAGAGCTTTTATGCATTTTAACCAAAGCTGTCCTCTGAGAATGAGCATCATTACTTTTCCTGATGATCACAATAATAAAATGTTACTGTTTATTTGATTAATGAATGTACCTTTAGGTTCAAATAGAAGTCAATTTGTTCAGCATGTTATTAAAACCTACAACGACTGAGGTACTGCATATTTGTCATCAGACAGACTTTATTTTTAAGGACAACAACATAGACAAGCTGATATCTGATTTTTAACAAAAGGCGAATGTTGACTGTGTCCATATGGGTTCATGTTTCTACACACACATGCATCAATACCTGTGTTTCTGTGTCTCTTCTGTGTCTGTATATGTGTGACCAGCATTTGTGTGTGTATTTTAGGGCGTCGGGCGCGATGGCTAATGCCTCCCCAGACCTGGACAACGCGGAAGCCCAGCGCCAGCTCAACAACAACAACCGACCAATCAGCTCTGGGTTCTGGGAGACGGAGTGTACCAGCTCCAAGCTGTTCGAGTGCTCCCGCATCAAGGCCCTGGCAGGTCAGAGGTCACATGCATACAGGCAAACATACTATGAACAGACCTGCATCAGTAGATATATTAATATACCAAGGGCACAGTGTTGAGTTTTAAATTCTTGATTTGTTTCAAGTAGGTGGCTTCAAACTAATCCACTAACATTAGTGTTAATATGATTTTATTGGTAAAGCAGCACTAAAAATCCTTCCCTCCAGAAACACAGAACATAGATCTCATATTTTAAAAAGCCTCATCAGGTAACCTCACAAGGTAAAGCTGTAAGCAAAATTTGACTAAATGCTAGTGCTGGCTAATGCTGTTTAGGATAGTATTTTATTTAATATCAACTGTTAACTGTCTTTTTTAAAACAAAGCAATGGCTTTATTCGGAACCAGATTGTTCGTCTTTATCCCCTTCCCTTTGATGTGAAGTTAATTTCTTTATTTCACTCAGACGAACGAGATGCGGTGCAGAAAAAGACTTTTACCAAGTGGGTTAACTCCCATCTGGCCAGAGTGTCCTGTCGTATATCTGACCTCTACAACGACCTGAGAGATGGATACATGCTCACCAGACTGCTGGAGGTCCTCAGTGGAGAGCTGCTGGTGAGAACATATACACACACACACACACACACACACACACACACACATCACTCAATGTAAAAATCTACCTGTCCTTAAACCAAACATTTCCATCAACTCTCAAAGCTTTACCTCAAATACTATGTTTACTCATAAGCTCTGTTTTTACTAGTAAAATCCAACCCATTGGCATATGTTTTTAAAAGTTATCCTTCCCTATGGTAATTATATTAATGTCTGTTATATGTATGTTAATGCTAATGTTGCATGATGTTGTATGTAGCACTATAATACACTATAATAATAAGGGCTTTGATATCAAACATCTTCATCCCTCGGTCCTCCCCCAGCCGAGGCCTACTCGGGGTCGTATGCGGATCCACTGCCTGGAAAATGTTGACAAAGCTCTGCAGTTCCTCAAAGAACAGAGGGTTCACCTGGAAAATGTTGGTTCCCATGACATTGTGGATGGGAACCATCGCCTCACCCTGGGCCTTATGTGGACCATCATTCTACGCTTCCAGGTAAACAAACACATATAAAACGCCAAGGTATTGCTAAGATTATTGTATAACATGTTATCACAGCTCAGAGATGTAATGATTCGGTTTTGGAGATGTCACATTTAGTTGAGTCATGGCCAAGGGTGGATTGCAGCCTGTTGCCTGCAGCTCTTTATCTAACAGCTCACTGTGAGTGGTCATTGGTGCTGCACTAACCCTGAAATATTTCAAACTAATTTGATGTCTTGTTTAATATTGAAGATGCATTTTTAATGAATGATAGCAGTCAGTGCTAACCTTGGTGACAAATACATTGTGTTTCTTGTGCTTGCTTGTGCCAGCTGAATGAAATGTTTAAGTTAGTTTTTTGGGCATTTTTTGCCTTTAATCCAATAGTTGCAGTGAGAGAGAGAGAGACAGGAAAATCAGGGAGAGAAAGGGGGGATGACTTGCAGCAAAGGGCCACGAGTCGGATTCGAACCCGGTCCGCTGTGACCTAGACCTGTTTTATAATCAAAGAAGTCTACCTACCTTTCTACAATATGAGACCTTTAATACAACTCTGACTAGGAGAGTGAAAGCTGGATTGCATGCTGTATTGTTTCCTGTGAGTCCCTTATTTGAATCCAACATCAGAATGGCCACTCTACCACCACATGGAATGGTCATTTCTGAAAAATTTTGTCCATAGATAGAATCAAAAAGGGAGTTTGATTTAATTGAAATCTTATTATTATTATTATTATTATTATTATTATTATTATTATTATGTTATTATAACTTTAAGACTGGTATTGGTCTGATATTAGCAGTGTCACATGGGTGTTTCTAATGAATTAAAGTATGCTAGGTGGACTTTGTTAGTGCACTGACTTGCTGGCATGTGTTCCCATGCTACTTACTAAAGCGCCAGGATGCTGTAATCAGCAGTGGCTTCATTTAGGATGAGCTGCCAGCGGTACAGTTTGGGGGAGGTTGTCACAGCTGCAGCATCATCAGTGTGCGACAGCGACAGCAGTGTTTGGTGGATAAAGCCTGAATGTCACTCAGGGCTCAGCAGCCTAGAGGTAGCAGTCGCCTTCCAGTCTGTTCTTCAACAAGGACACACATACACACACAGAAACTTACCCACACTGCACTTGCTCTCTAACATCTACACTCTCTCAGCCTGTCTATCTATCTATCTATCTATCTATCTATCTATCTATCTATCTATCTAGTCACAAACATACCTATGTGCTTGCATACTGACATACACATTTTATCACTCAAACTTGTACTCACATTCACACACATACACAGGTTTCCAGGCCTTAGCAGCAGTGATACAGGATCAGTTCCTGCCATGTAAGTACAGCATAAGCCCAGGGCTCCTCTTCATTACGCTTCAGTGCTACAGCGTGGCCTCGGCACGAAATGCTTGTTTAGCATTATTCAGACCCTTCTGTAATATTCACGGTGCACAGTCGGCTCGTAGCTGTCTCTTGGGACTCAGTGTTGTCATGCTTGGGCTGGCTACCTACCACAAAGCGCGTTTAAAAGCACTGCTAGAAGAATTAGCTCATGTTATGTCAAGTGATCTTCTGCAAGCCAGGCAAGTGAGGCAATTAAAGAGGAGAATGGTGTGTGTGTGCAATATGGCTGATTGGTCTCATGATTTCAGTGTAAATGTTAAAAAGAATTTATGTGTATGTTAACTGTTGAAACATTGTTCATGATGGACATCATTGTCATGTAATTTAATCCCAACAATTTAAGTTTAAGTTTCAGTGTTTGATCTGAATGACATGTTTCAGTAGACTGTTTAGAAAAAAAATTGTTTAGATTCATATATTTTTCAAAAAATATACTCCACAACATTGTAATGGTTTGAGTCTAGCTAAGCAGCTGTAACTGCACAGTTTTGGATACAATAGTGTTGGCTACTGGCTAGCTTTGCCACCATTAGCTGTTAGCTTGGCTGTCGTCGTGCTCTCCTTCTTCTTCAGGGAGCCACTAGTCGATGGCCTCTTCAATTTTGCATGCATTGAGACAGGAGAGCAGTGCAGGAGACTGATGTCCAGGAGTGTTTGTGTGTGTGTGTGTGTGTGTGTGTGTGTGTGTGTGTGTGTGTGTGTGTGTGTGTGTGTGTGAGAAAGAGTAATTATGAAAGAAATGAGGATAGAGGGAAAGGATGGTTTGCTGATGGGAAACAATAAGCAGCAATGTTGTGGTAAATAACCAAAGGTGGGGCCTGAATGTGACATTAAGACAGTGTTCACCATTAGTCATGTGTGTTCAGTCCGTTTCTTATTATTAACAAAGGTTAAAATAAGTTTGAAATACATACAGTATAACACAGTCTTTCCTGCTTTCCTTATCGTTTGTTCACAAGGTGCCATTTATAACCCTCGAAGCTACAGCCATTCTTACACAACTGTTTTATTTACCATTATTTAAGCAGGCAGGTAAGTTTAGAAAAAATCTTATTTGGAATGAAAACCTAACAAAAAGCCATTTGAGGTAAGAGGACACGAAACTGAGATTGAAACTGAAATGAAAACAAAATACACACAATATCAATGGAACAAGAGAAAGCAAAGCCACTAAGTGACTATGAAAAAAATAAATAACGACAAGCACAAAGCTGTACAGCTAAAAAAGAAATTCACATCAAATTTAAATGACATTTTTAGTCATGTTTAAATAAGAAAAGCTTACTTCTATCTGACAGTTCAGTCTCATTTTATTTCCACTTTTGGCTAAAACCGCACTGATATGTTTTCATTTTAAAACGGTGTTTTGAACCAAAAACGATCTCCGTCCAGACGTTAGTCCAAATCAGAAATGATCTCCATCCATACTAACATGCCTGAAAATGCATATCACATGACCATTCACCAACACTGGGCATGTGCATGCCAGTGTAAGCAGGACGCAGATTGTCTACTCTGTTGTTGGTTGCTTAGTTGCAGAAAATACTATAATTTCAGAACAGCCATGGCAAAACGTACAAGCAGAGGTTTCCCTGGAGTTTCCAAACTAAAACAGGGTCAGCAGTGGTTCCAAAATTCTCCATTTTAGGGCCTCGAAAACTCTGGGGTGGTGTGGACACCAGGTGAAAATGTAGCAAAAGTGATATGTTTTAAAACTAAAACGTATTATTATGGATGTAGCCTAAAGGGCTGAATTCATGTCCTCCATTTGCTGTGAGACCTGGCTACTCTTGGAACAATTACATTTTAAAGTACAGAGTGTATTCTTGTCTACTGATCAGCTTTAGGCAAAGACACAGTTAATTCTATAGTTTACAAGTGATCCAGGCCTGGGAGTTTTGCCATTATGCAATTGTGTTTTTTAGCCATAACTAGGATACTAACAGAGTCTGCGGTTTGATTCCAAATACAAAAGCATGTTTATAGAATAACTTCATTTAACGGAAGATTTCCGTGGTAAGAATAACATCAGCAAGTTGGCAGAGGTTTATGTTTCTCGAGTAGCTTCCATTTATCTTTCCCTCTTGCACTTTGTCTCTCCTCATCTCCACCTCTTTTCCCCTGTCCTCCCTTCCTCTGTGGTGAAAGAGAGAGTTTGCTTTGCCCAGTCAGCAGGTAGGACCAAACCACTGCAGTAACTGCACACATGCAGAAAGAGGGAGAGAGACAGAAAGAGAGGGAGAGAGAGAGAGAAAGGAGAGAAGGGAGAGGATTGACAGGCAAAGGAAAAGGTAATCCTAATGTATTTGCAGAACCATACACAAATAATAACAGACTGTTATTATTTGCAGTGACTTCAATTATAGTGTTGTATATGGTTGGCTGAGTGTCCCTGTGCTGTATGCAGTGAGTGTGTGTATGTGTGAGCTTACCTAACACACTGCCAGCTCACTTGCAGTTTCCAGTGAGTCTGAATTGAGACACATTGATCTAGCTTTACTATGTATTTGACAACATATATAGATTCAGATTTTTACTGAATGCACACAATACTGCACTCTTGACACAGCTGAGATGTAGATTGTAGCAGTAGCAGGGACATGTTCCTAGTGACACATTCCCTGTGAGATTATCTGACACATTGTCGTAAGCATCACAATGTTGTCTTTTCTTAACCTTTTTTAGTCTGTTGCAGTGAAGCAAGTGCTGGCAGACACACTTTACATCACAACAAATCATGGAGATAATGGTGAATTGTGGATCATACTACATACATATTTCCTATTTCGGACAAATTTTCTGTGTCTAAGGGTCTTCCATCTGTTCTTGCTCACTAAGACAGTAGCTCTTATATTGCAATGAATATGAATCCTTTTCTTATTTTATGGATTTACTGATTAATCATTTAATTAATCTGTGTGGCAAAAATAATGACAAATACTAATTACTCACAAGTTACCAGCCTATCATGATGCCTTAGAAACTGCTTGCTTCCTCTTCATCATTTGATCTATAGTGGTATGAAACAGTGGAAAGCAAGCAGCTCTTCTAATTTGTGAAGCAGTGACCAGCTAATATTTGGTATTTTCAAATGTTAAACACCTAAGGTCATACTTTATTTATCATTTAAAGTAGGGCTGCACAATATGCAAAAAATCATAATGCAATTATTTGACACATTTGGATATGGGTCACCATTTTATTGGCTATGGTAATTTTTGCATTTCAATCACTGAAAAAAAGTATAAAAAGGTTGATCTGTGTAGCATCACAATGCTATATTTATTATGGTCTGTTGTGACACATTTTACCTCTATCAAAAAATAGCAGCTCCTTAAATTTGGATATGGCACTTGGCCATATTGTGATTTCAATAACATTTTGATTAATTATTCAGCGCTAATTTATACTTTTGGATTTGGGTCATTTTCACTGATAAATAATTCACTGTGAAATAAAGAAATTCGTTTTGCGATAAAAATAAATATTTAATGCAATAAGGTGGACATTTAATAAATGTTTATGCTCAAATTAATTAGGCTTTTTCCATATGCATTGTTTGCATATGAATTATGATGTCTCTGCTGCTGAAATAAACTTTAGAGCTAGTTCCAAAATGTATTTGTGTGTGTGCATTTGTATGGTTATGCGATATGAGGACCAGTTTGAGTTTTAGTCCTCTGGAGTGAGGATATTTTGGGCGGTACTCACGTTCTGACACATCGTCAAAGCGCTGTATGAGGGTTAAGACTTGGTTTCATGGTTTGGGGCAGAATTAGGTTTAAGGGTAGGGTTAGGGATAGGCGTTAGGCATTTAGTTGTGATGGTTAAGGTTAGGGTAAGGGACGGGGGAATGCATTATGTCCATGAGAGTCCTCAGAAGGATAGAAGTACAAACATTTGTGTGTGTGTATGTGCAGTGTTGTGCCTAACAACATGGCTAGCAGCTGATTCATGGGTGTCAGGTCCCCAATTACCTTGGATCATGTCAATGTGATGTGATTGGTGGAATAGCTGTCACTGTCACCTATCATCAGGCGTTGTAATGGCTCTGCACTTCTTTGCACTGAAATCCTCAGCTCTTATTGCTTTTGTCTGTTCTTTGTGTTAATTCTCTCACACTGTGTTTTCATTTTATAGTTCAGGTATACTATCAGAGCAGTGTGACTCTGACATTTCCTCTTCGACCTCTTAGTCACCTGCAAGATCTCTTTTTTTCTTTCAAGTGATCCAGATAGGCCTGGCGTTGCTCCTGTGAATGGCTGTTCACCCAGTTGGAGAAACCACTCAGCCAATCAGAGCCTTTATGGGCAGGACTGAAATTGGCTGACATTGCCAAACTATGTCACATGGGTACTGGCAACACTTTAATCACTGATGCGATTGCTGCTTATTATCTATAGCTAAATACAAATGATCTGACCCCGGATGGGAGCACGGCCAGGTGGCTAATAAGTAAGCTAACTTCACTGACTAGTTTGCAAATGTTAGACAGTCTTTGTTACTCTGGCTGTGTCTGAAATAACTTCATTCAATCTTTCTCTGCTCCATATACTGTATATATATTATAGACACTCAATAGTTTACTCTATAAATTGAGATTCAGCATACTAAACAATCACTGAAAGGTATAGTGTTGCAACACTATAAGATACAATGGCATTGCAGAGTAGGATTGTTAGCAGTTGTACATGGACACTTTTTTCCCTCCATTGTTGGAACTTACTTACATTAAAATATAATGATAGTCAATATAGTGCACCATAAAGTAAACAGGAAGTGATTCTGTTTGCTAAACACCAAACTAGTAGACTCTGTCTTGAGTGAGGGACAGGTAAAAACCTAAAATGTGGATGTATTTTCCTAAACAGAAAGGGTCTGTGCCACATTGTCTCTCCCACAAATGCTTAACCTGTTGCTTTTCTTGTTCAGATCCAAGTGATCAAAATAGAGACAGAAGACAACAGAGAAACCCGCTCTGCTAAGGATGCCCTACTGCTCTGGTGCCAGATGAAGACCGCAGGGTGAGCAGTGAAATAAATATAAAGGAAACTGTGACCTACAACAGTAAATTCCATGATCATTTATGTAATTTTCCATTTAATTTTTGTTTATTTATTTCACACAAGTCAGAATCGAATACAAGTAAAAGCATACAAACATGATAATAGCAATGGATGAAAATGGGACACCCCAATAAGCTTCAGAAGTTTGTGAATAGGGGCCCAGTAACGGCATATAAAAAATAATAACAATTTCAGCTACAAAATGCCTAAATCCTAATACCTAAAACTCAAAGAATAACTAAATGGTCCAAAAACACACTTAAAGTTACAAAAGATTTCTCCATCGTCCAGGTACCCTGAGGTCAACATTCAGAACTTTACCACCTGCTGGAGAGACGGCCTTGCCTTCAATGCCCTCATACACAGACACAGGTAAGTAGTATTCTATCTATCATGTTTAAAATTGGGTTTGATGCAATGAGAGCAGCAGATAGAAAATTGTGGGAATGTTTGCCATGTCTTTGTGTTTTGGGTTTTTTTATTTACAGCAGAAGTTGTTGTATTTTTCAGTTTTTCAGGAATTTAAGATCTAAATTAAGATGTTAATGATGTAAAACACCAGACCAAAAACAGCTGCACCAGCAAAAACAAAATGAATACACACACATTTAGATGAGCAGACAAAAACAGAATGGTAAGACTGACATGCAATTTTAGGATTAGAGCCATACAAGCATGGCAAATTCTGTTTCTTCATCTTGCACTCTCCAGACCTGACCTGATAGAGTTCCACAAGCTGACGCGGTCCAATGCAACCCATAACCTCCAGCAAGCCTTCAACATCGCTGAGCAGCACCTCGGCCTCACCAAACTCCTGGACCCTGAAGGTGAGAATGTTTAACTGGTTTTGGGTTAATGTCAGTTAAACCACATTACATACAGAAATAGTGACAGAAAAGGAATAGTGACATAAAAGTGATTTTTTTGTATTCACCGAGAAAAATAGTTTTTCTGTGGCTCCAGCTAAAGCTGACCAGATATTAACTCCTCTGTTCTCTACCTCCATCATCTCTCTCTGGTACAGATGTGAACACAGAGAACCCTGATGAAAAGTCCATCATCACTTATGTGGTCTCCTACTACCACTACTTCTCAAAGATGAAGGCTCTTATCGTGGAGGGCAAGAGGGTTGGCAAGGTAATAAATAGGCCCATATGCAGATTTACATATAGACATTTCATGTCCAATGCATAAACGCTAACACAGTAGTTGAGCTGCCATTATTTTGAAAATTGAAGAACCAACTGTGTTGTCAGGCAAAAACACAAACTGCAATTTGTGTTCAATTCATAAAAATGTGCAAAACTTGAGTGACAGAGATGTAAAAACATAATTCTGAACATTTCTCTGTTTCTCATTGTGTCTTCTTGTCTTCCACTCTCTACTTAACCTCTTCTTCCTCTTTGAATCTCCCAACCATCTTCTGCCTGTCCTGGCCAGGTACTAGACAACTGTATTGAGGCAGAGAAAATCATCAACCGGTATGAGGCTCTGGCGTCAGACCTGCTGGACTGGATCGAAAAGACCATCGCGGTCATCAGCAACCAGAAGTTTGCCAACTCACTGACAGGAGTCCAGCAGCAGCTACAGGCCTTCACCACCTACTGCACTATAGAGAAGCCAATCAAGTACGTTTTGTGATTTTTTTTTTTTTAAATGGCAGCTTGATATTTTAATAATAATAGAAAATAATCAGAAACATGTGAAAAAAATATTTCAAAATAATATATTTATTATTTCTTCAAGCCTGATCCTCCATCCTGCCTGCAAAATAAGACTTTGTGTCTGTAGCTGACAAATAATTTGACTTTTAGTGTCTTAGGCTAACATTAGCTGAGAGGAATGTACAAGTAGGATTAACATCTATCTTGATAAAATAATTTGTGGTTATTTAATTATGTGTAGTGACATACTTCACGTTAATTAACACACACACAGACGCACACTGATGTTGCTTCTACAAAAGCACAGACACTGTCTATAGAGTACATACATACAACGTACAGTACTTTGGTGTTCAATGAGCCTACAGTACATTTAGAGATGTGCTGCCAGTAGCATGGTGATACCATCTCCAAACTGAACACCTTTTGTTTTATCCTGTGGGATTTCACATCTAAGCATCATACAACTAGCTGAACCCATAGATGTACACTGTGTACTGTGTACTCAACTGAAGCTGAAACATGGAAAACTTAAAATTTTACTGTATGAGTTTTACCTGATAATGCTGACAATAGAGTTGAAGCAGTTAGTTGAATAATCAAATCAACAGATTAATCAAGAAGTATTTTTGACAACTGATTAGTCATTTTTCAACGATTTCCAAAAAATTCTCTGGTTCCTGCCTCTCTCTGCGGGTTTGCTCTTTTTTTGTCATGTATGAGAATAGACAGATATCTTATGGTTTTCGACTGTTGGTTGGACAAAACAAGACATTTTTAGACATCACCTTGGACTATAATAATTTCTTATGATTTCATTTTTCAGTATTTTTTGAAAATTTATAGAAAAGTGAATTATGAAAAAAATCAGCGGATTAATCAGTAATGAAAATTATATTATTGCTGAAGCAGTAAAAAATACACATGAGATCTTCATACAGTAGACCCTCCCAGAGTGATGATATGCAATGACACTGGACAACAGGTAAGCAGAGTGAGCAAAGACATCGCCCTCTAACCACAGTCGTCAGACCTCCGTGTCAGCCAGCATTCATGCTGCCTCATGTCCTTGATCAAGACTCCGAATCCTTGACCAACTTTGTGGCTGCAGCTTCAGTGTTTCCTTTGACCTCAAAGTTGGAAGTATTTTGTTGTGTCTCCTACACAAGAGGGGACTATTGAAAGAGAAGAGGTCATATTGTGGAGCAGTATCCTTAACTAAAGTTTTTTGTCTCTCACTCAGATTTCAGGAGAAGGGAAATCTCGAGGTCCTTCTCTTCACAATCCAAAGCAAACTTAGAGCCAACAACCAGAAACCATACGTGCCTCATGATGGGAAGCTCATCTCAGACATCAACAAGGTCATACATCCACCAGCTGTGTTGTGTCGTTTTTATTTCATATACAGTATTTCACTTTTCAAGTTATTGATGAAAAGGTCACAATCACTCTTTAACCGTTGAGAAAAAACCTTCAGTCAAACTTAGTTTCCATAGTTTTTACCTTAAATTGACCCATGACTGTTTAACCAGTTATATTTTCCATTACCTCTATTTTAATATCACTTTTCCACTATCAAACATTTCGTTTTGTTATTTTCTTTTCAGGCCTGGGAGAGGCTGGAGAAGGCTGAGCATGAGAGGGGTGTTGCTCTGCGCAAGGAGCTGATACGTCAGGAGAAGCTAGAGTTGCTGGCTCAGCGCTTTGACCACAAAACCACCATGAGACAAGCCTGGCTCAATGAAAACCAGAGACTTGTATCACAGGTAGGGATCTAGGAGGGGTTGGGCGGGGTAAGACTGAACCAAAACTCCTCAATCTAAAATTATGTTGCAATGTGTGAATGTTTCCCCTGTAGCTTACTTCAACTCATCTGACCTTCGCAACTGCTATACCCATGTGTTTCGTCCACTGATTTTACAACAGTGAAGTGAAATGTTCTGTGACTACTTGGAAGAGAAGATGTCATGCATTTTGTGTTAACTGAGCAGTTCCTGTTCCCTTTAGTGTGTCAAATCTAGTATCTTTTAATATGTCATCTGTCTAGTCAGTATGTAAATCATAAAGTTCTTCTTTGACCATCTTAATTTCATTATTTAATCTTCATGAGTCCAGTCTGCTTTCCTTGGCTAAACACCTTCCATTTTGTCTTTTTCCTCATCTCTGCCTTCAGGACAACTTTGGCTATGACCTACCAGCGGTCGAGGCAGCAATGAAGAAACACGAGGCCATCGAGGCAGACATAGCCTCGTATGAAGAGCGAATTGGAGTGGTGGTTGAACTTGCAGCAGAGATGGAGGCAGAAGGATACTATGACATCCGACGTATCTTGGCACGCAAGGAGAACATCCTGGGGCAGTGGGGTCTGCTGAAGGAGCTGGTGGCAGGGAGGAGGACCCGTTTGGAGAAGAACCTGGCCCTGCAGAAGACTTTTCAGGACATGGTCTACATGATCGACTGGATGGAGGACACACAGGTATTGAAGGGTGTGTGAGAGGGAGGGAACGAAAGAGACACTCTATCTCTATCTAACTACTGTATAATCAGTAGTTGGATACAGAGGAAAGAAACAGTGGAGATGGAGATGGAGGAAGAGTAAAGTCTATATGGTTTGAAGAGTGAAAATTGAAAGAGACAGAGCAGAAGTATGTGTCAGTGTTTTTGATTTATAAAGAGAAATAAAGAATGAGTAGAATAACATCATAGAAATGAAATCAGAAAAAGATCTCTGTTGTCTTACTGTCCCTTCCTGTCTCTCTCAGGTCCAGCTGCTGTCAAAGGACTTTGGGAAGCATCTTCTGGAGGTGGATGACCTGCTGCAGAAACACAGCCTGCAGGAAGCCGACATTGCAGTGCAGGCTGAGAGGGTCGAGACACTCAACACAGCTGCACTCAAATTCACCACAATAGAGGGTACACACACACACTCACTGAGCTTTCATACTTTGTACATCACTGAAGTATACTGATGAATACTATGAATACTAATGAATGTGAAAATGTTCTGTTTTTTAAAACCCAAAAGCATTAATCAGAACACATAGAAAAATGTTAAATGTACTTTAAATTTTAGGTATTCGGCATTGATAAAGGCTTCAGTGTCTGCACAGCAACACCTATACAATATTAAAATTTAACCTTTATAAGCTTATAATGTTCAGTTTCTGTTTCAGTTCATTGAAGTTCTGTTTTGTTGGTTTGGTTTTCATTATTCTGTACAGATGTTAGCAAAGTCATTTGGATTGTAATGAAGATTGTTTTCTTTTCCCCAGTGCTTGTTATCTGTCATAGACTAACTAAGTTAAAAGAGGAAGCAAGGATTTAGTATTGATTTCATTCAGTCAAGTGGAGATTTATACTATTTGACCTTGACACAACAGGAACATTGATTTTTTGAACTTGATATCAGTAAGGAGTATGTTTTTTTTTTTTGGTGATCCAGCTCAGAGTACATTACTGTAATGAATTACAGTCTTATTTTCTTTCATGGTCATTAACATCATTTTGTTGCCTCCCAGGTTACCAACCGTGTGACCCACAGGTGATCTGTAACCGCGTCAACCACGTCTCTTCCTGTCTGGAGGAGCTGAAACAACTGGCAGCTAAAAGGCGTGCTGAGCTTGAGGAGTCGAGACAGCTGTGGGCCTTTTTTCAGGTAGGATAGTCCGACAGGGTTGTGTTAAATATTCCCAGCCAGTCAACGGGCCTTTATACGCCACCTGAAGTGCTTGTGGGATACTTCAAACAACTGTGGAAACCTGCTCCTTTTTGATATTGGAATTAGGAGGAAGGGTGCTTATGACAATTTCTTCAAATTTATGAAACCAAAAGTCTGAGTCGGAGATGAGAGAGTAAGCAGGGTTTCAACTTCTCTCTTTTTTAATTCTTAAAACAACTATTTCTGTCACTTTTCATTTAAATGACTGAGTACAACACTATGAATGTCAGGAGAGATTGTGTGTCATTATCCTGATATTTAATAATTATCATGTCTTCTGTATCTCTATGGCTGCCAGCTTTTCACTCTGCCTTTGAGTGTGGCCATTCTGATAACTATAAACACTTTTGTTGGACAACATGTCAAACAATTTAGTTCATTCGTTGCATAACCCAACTCTCAGACAACAACCTTGCCAAGTGTACAGTCAGCTTATGAGAGTGACGGCTCAACAGAAATGTCTGCTAAAGAAATAATAAATCACAAAGCAAATTACTGTAATGATAATGTTTTGTTACTTACTGCTTTGACACGAGAACAAAATGTTTTTAGTGCTGGTTGCTCGCCTAGAGCACTGCAATGAAAGTTTGTCAGAGGAGCTCCACAAATATGGAGCTTTTTGTGTTTTACAGCATCGATACAACTATAGCTGTTAATAACAGCCTGTCTTTGTAGTATGCTGGCAGAGAAGGGTTAACATTTATGATCAGATTAGTTATTGCCATAGAGTGGCATTAATCCAGTTGAAAGGCATGTTAAAAAAATAATCTGTCCTTTTCTGTCTTACCTTTTAGACAGGAACGACAGGTACAATCAGCATTTTTTATTAATGACATCTTTCTATGGGGCTGCATCATTTCGTCTTACTCTGTCTCAGTCCATTTCCATGCGTCAGACTGGGGATCTGTGTGTCTGCTGAAAAAGCTGTTTATCACTTTGATAACACAGAGCTGGTGACGACGTTATGAATAAGCTTTTAGAATTAACAATGAAAGTAATGAGTGTATAATAAGAGTAGTGGATTTCTTTCTCCAAAGAGTCATTGGTTCACATTGTTGAATCACTAATTATATCACATTACTGATTCATTTGGCTAATTCTACCTCTGCCTTTTTTGAGGCTGTTGAACACAGACTGGGATCTGTGTTAGATGCACTTTATGGATCACAGGAGAGGACTGCTTTATATTTCTGAACTTTTTTCCTTTACATAGTTTTTTCTTTCATTGATCTTTAATTTTTTTTTTCTTTTCCCAGGTATCAGTTCATTTAATACATTTTTTTTAAATGTTTTCCTTTCGAAAGGAAGGTTATGTTAGGGTTATAAAGCCTGTGGTTTTGTTTAAAAGTAATAATGTTTTATCTATTTTGTCTGTTTGTTCTCCTTTTAGGAACTGGAGGAGTCAGAGGCCTGGATCAGGGAGAAGAGCTCCATCCTGGGAGCTCAGGGTTATGGGAAGGACCTCAGCAGTGTGCTGAGGTTACTACAAAAACACAAGACTCTGGCTGGAGAACTGCTCGCCCATCGGTCACTGCTGCAGGTGTGTTTGCATGTGTGTTTGTGTTTTTATCTGTTTGTGAGAGAATCAGCACCTGGAATTCCTGTAGTACCTGGAGTTACTGTTTTAAACTTAATGTACTTCAGTAAATGTATGTATTAGCATTAATAAATTACTCTCTGATCTCACCCACAAAAATAACTTTTTTGACAAAAATCATTTTGAATAGTGAAAATATATATTTTGCAGAAAAGTATATCACCTTGCCTCTTTTTAGTACAGTTTGATTTATATAATCTGACAGCATTCATCATTGAAACTTGTTGCTCACTTTCATATTTGATTAATTGACATTGACCTCATGTGTTTCTTGTTTTGTCAACTCATACTTGTTGTGAAACATCACATGTAAAATTTGATATGATGTGACTGTAAATGTAGAAACAGGATCATAACATGAAGCCCATCAGGAGCATATTCAATATGAAGTAGGAAGGACCAAATAAAACAAAACTTTGCAACAGTCAAAGATCAATAAAACCAAAGCATCCAGTGTCAAAGGTAAATGTTTGGTGATTGGTATTTCAGATTTTGCTATAAACACTTTGATTATTATCCATCCATCCATTATCTATACCGTTTATCCTTATAGGGTTGCGGGGGGGCTGCAGCCAATCCCAGCTGACATTGGGCGAGGACAGGTTACACCCTGGACAGGTCGCCAGTCTATCACAGGGCTGACATATAGAGCCATATAGAGACAAATAACCACTTGCGCACACATCCACACCTATGGGCACTTTAGAGTCGCCAATTAACCTAATGTCCATGTCTTTGGACTGTGGGAGGAAGCCACAGTACCTGGAGGGAACCCACGCAGGCACAGGGAGAACATGCAAACTCCACACAGAAAGGCCCCAGTAGTACATCTTAGTAAGATGTTGGGTCACCATGTGCAGCCAGAACAGCTTCAGTGCTCCTTGCCGTTGACCCTACATGTTGCTGAACTCCACTGGAGGGATCAACACCATTATTCCAGAAGATATTTCCTCATTTGGTGTTTTGATGATGGTGTTGGAGAGCGCTGTCTAAAATGTCGGCCCTAAATCTACCATAGGTGTTCATCTGGGCTGAGATCTGGTGACTGTGAAGACCCTAGAATAGGAGTCACATAATTTTCATACTCATCAAATCATCCAGTGATCCGTTGTGCCCTATGGACAGGGGCATTGTCATCCTGTTTCTACACTGAATTATGCGTGTTTTTCCTTTGATTAGTCCCCCATCTGTTGGAAGGCTACACGCACATGACACATTGTTTAAAGATTTTCCACCAGTGTTACATGGGATCACACTGTATACATATAAGGGCCAAAGAGGTATGGTCACATTACACAGGTGCAGGCTTCATGCAGGGTAGATGTTGGAGGTACAGTAACTCAGTCAGAGGACTCTGTGTATGTTGATATGTATTTTTTTTTGTTCTTCTCGTCCCCTTTCTACTGTTTTTCTCAGCTCTTCAAAGTTGTCTCACAATCTACTTTTTGGACCATGATAACACAGTGTTTCTCATACATGGATTTATTTGTGGCAGCCCCCACAATATCAACATTGACTGCTACATATTGATTTTCTATTCCAAAATATCCTGCAAATAAAAGAAACATCACAGTTCTACTTAAGTATCCAGATTAAAGTTGGCTAAAATGTTGGCTAGGGTTTCCTTTTACTGCACGCAGTGTGAAATAATTTAGAGTTTATCCCTCCATCCTGCCCTGCTCCTCCAGAACACCATGAAGCGAGGAAAACAGATCCTGAGTGAGAAGAGCTTCGGCACTGCAGGGATCCAGGAGCGCATCATGGAAGTGAAGGGCGAGTGGAAGCGACTGGAGGACCAGGCAGCGCAGCGTCTTGGCCACCTGCAGGAGGCACTCAACTTTTTTCAGTTCTCCACGGAGACAGACGACTTGGTGGCATGGCTGCAGGACGCTTACCGCCTGGTCTCCAGCGAAGACTTCGGACATGATGAGTACTCCACTCAGTCACTGCTGAAGAAACACAGAGGGGTCAGCGAGGCCATCGACAAACATCGTCTTCATGTGGTGACGCTGCGCAAACACATGGTGGGGCTGCCCCTGCAGTACCGTGATCAAGAGGTGGGTAGAGGGAGAATGGTCAAGATGTTTTAACTTATTTGGTGAAAAGTATTTTGTTTGTCTTTCTGCATTTGTTCTTTTGCCCTTTTTGTCCTCGCACTTCTCCTTCACCGTCCCCTCTTCTCTGCAGGAGGTGCAGGTTCGCATGGGAGAGGTGGAGCAGCTGTATACCGAGGTGGCTGAGGTGGCGGTGCTCAGACAGCAGTGGCTTCATGATGCCCTCGCTGTCTACCGCATGTTCAGTGAGGTCAACGCCTGCGAGCTGTGGATTGATGAGAAGGAGCAGTGGCTGGACAAGATGGAGATCCCTGAGAGACTGGAGGACGTGGAGGTGGTGGCACACAGGTGAGGAGGAGGGCGAACGTTTTCTCTGTTTTATGGTTCTTTGTTTTTGATTCGTAACTGAGGAGTGACGAGCTCTGACTGGCCCAATGCATTAATGCCCCTTTTTGTAGGTTTGAGAGTCTGGACCAGGAAATGAACAGCCTGATGGGAAGGATCCTGGATGTTAATCAGATAGTTCAGCAGCTCCTGGATGGAGGTCACCCGTCTTCTACAGAGGTCCGAGGTTGTCAGGATCACCTCAACTCCAGGTACTGAAATAAAACTGGCCTCCCAACAGCTACTCACAACAGCTATTTTTGGTACTACTAATAGTATTAACAATAACAACAGATTTACAAAACACACCAATGCTGAGCCAGAAGTGGCCTTTGCTACTACAATACACTCTAGCACTAAACTAACAATACTATCACTGCTACTAATGTCATTAATAATACTCCTAGGCAAGGCAAGTTTATTTGTATCCCACTTTTTTTGACTAAGGCATAGAAATACACCAGAACAACATCTAAACACACAATGCAGAGCAAGCTAATAAAATTAAATGATAAAAATAATAGACAAAGAATACAGTTACAGTGCAGTAATAAATTCAAGTGTAATCACTAAATTTAAATCTAATCTTCAATTAGTTGTTGCATTATTAATTCAACCATAATACCAGCAAAACTTCACTGTAACACTAAACTACAACTCCTAACTGTATACAAACAGTAACACAAATACTTATATACTTTGCATGTGTCTTTATACACTGACTAACATGCTATATGTTAAAGTGATGTTAAAGTGATACCGACACTGCATAGAACTACAAAGCAGGTGTGGTCATCAGATCTTCAAATTAGTACTAATATAAATCTTTATTTTAGTCATGAACCAGTAAGATACTGTAGAAAGATACAGTATATTATTCATAAAAATACATATGTTTAACTAAAAATAGATTATATTGTAGTTAGTATTTGCACTTTGGTTGTGAGTTCAACATCTTGACCACAGCTCTAGGGAACAGGCTGTTTCAGTCAGTTGGTCTGTGCCCTTATGACCTTAAGGCTGCCAGAGGGCAGTTTGGTGAACAGGTGGTGACCAGGGTGTGAAGGGTCTCTTCTGAGTGGATGTCACTCAGATTTGGACGTGGGGAGCTATCAATCCACTGAGCTGTCTTCACTACTCACTGTAGGTCCTTCCTCTCCTTTCCAGTGCAGCTAGAGTACCAGACTGTATAGCAGGATGTCAGGACACTTTCTAATGTGCAGTGGTAGAAACTGAGTAGGAGTTTCTGGGAAGAGTTTATTGCACCTCAGGGTCCTCAAGAAGAAGAGGCGCTGCTGGGCCTTCTTGAACAGGCATGCTGCATTTACACTTCAGGTCAGGTCTTCTGATAGGTGGACTCTGAGGTATTTAAAATTGGCAACCCGCTCATTCCCCTCTATGTTGATGCATATTCCAGTGTTGTGTGTTTTCTTGTTCTCTCTGAAGTGTAGGATGACATCCTTTGTCCTATTGGTGTTGAGGATCAAGTCATTGTCCTTACACCATGAAGACTGTATCTGACTTCTTCCCTGCAGACAATTTCCTCATTTGTGATCAGGCAAATCTGATTATGGTGTTAGAGCTGTGGGTGGGAGTGCAGTCATAGGTGACTATGGAGTAGAGGAGTGGACAGAGGACACAGCCTTGGGGGGCACTGATGATGAGGATGATAATAGAGGAGGAGTGTTTGCCTAATCTGACATGCTGGGGTCAGTTGGTGAGAAAGTCCTTGATCCACAGACAGATAAATGTGTATAGTTCAAGTGTCTGCAGTTTGTTTAGCAGTTTTTGCCAGTTGAGGAAATTGAAAGCTTAACTGAAGTCAACAAAAAGCATCCTGACAGGTGTTGGGGTTTTCTAGGTGAGTGAGAGCAGTGTCAAGTGCTAGTGAAATGGCGTCATCCGTGGATCTATTGGCCATGTTGGCAAAATGATGTTGGTGGAGATGGGGGGAGGGTACAGGTCTCGATGTTGGATAGCACCAGCAGCTCTCAAAGCATCAACAGGCTGGTCATCATTATGGCCTGTTACTGCTGAGGTCTTGGGCACTGGCATCATGGTGGCAGTTTTCAGACAGGTCTGAACTGTGGCCTGTCGTAGTGACTGTTTGAAGATGTTTGTGAAATCTGCAGCAAGCTGGTTGGGACATGCTTTTAGGGCTCCTCGAGGAACACCATCAGGACCAGCTCCCTTTCTGCTGTTTATGTTTTGTAGAGCCCGCCTGACACTGACCTAAAGAGTCGGGAGGATATGTTAAAATCAGTCATTGTCAGTTCTCTGCTTGTATTTGTCTTTTTTACCTTTTGGAGGGGGGGAGGAGTAGGTGTAAAGAGAGGAAGGTGGAGTGAAAGGTAATGACATGCAGAAAGAGAAGAGAGGTGGAGAGGGAACAAAAGTTTGTACAGTTGTGTAATTATTTAGGTGAATTCATTATCTAGAAGCAAAGTATTTTCATATTCTTTTTGTTTACACTGTCATGGTCTACTCTTAAGGGACACTTTCTGTGGACTATTTTTATAGACTTCATATTTGGACTTTTGTTTATTTCCTGTTCTTATTTTGAAATGATTTCCTTTTATGTCTGTTGTTATTTCACTGAACTCTACCTGTCCAGTATTTGTTTTGTCTGCACTTCGGTCCTAAAGTTACAGTCACTGACATACACAGTGATTTTTCTTTAATTGTAGCTTCATATCCTGTCAGTCGTGTCTTAGTGAGATGCTGAACTCCTACCTGCCTTCTCTGGTCCACCTGAGCATTTCCTCAATGCCTGAGATGTAAATGTAAAATAGCAGATGTAGCACATGTTAATCGATGGTATCCCTGTGACAGGATTGGCTTTTTTTATCCATCTCATATGTCATATTCACTGACCACTGTTACGTCTGGCAGCAGTGTCCACGACGGCTGGGAGTCCATGAATCTTGTGACCTTGGCACATGGAGTTGGTCTCAGGGCGACCATCTGTGCTGGCTGCTTCAGTCAAGACGAGACCAGCCGAGAGCACTTGTCCCAAAAATAAAAACAAACACACACAAAATAAACACTTGTCTTCTCACTGCCTTCTCTGCTATTTTTTTTAATTATAAAAAAATCGCTTTCAGATTTAGGAACTTAACTATATAATATCATGTCTTTACTGGCCTTAGATGTGGTATTGGTGTTAGTGTGCAAATTCAACTTAACTTTAATGAAATACCAACAACCTTCAAAGGAACAAAATACATGAATCCTGAGCAAATTGAAAGTTTTAACCATATTTGCTATTAGTTGATTATTTTCACTCCATAAAGCTCATAGTCATGAAATCTACTGAGTTTTATCAACTAGTAAGTCAATATGTTTATAGCTCCCTCGATTTTATCTATTTTCTTAACATTGTGATGGAACTATCCAGGTTTAAGCCACGAATATAAAGTAGCAACACTTTTTAGAGTACACACAGCACAATGTAGAGATTAAACACTTATTACTACAATATGACGACATTTACAATAATATTATTTTTTTTATAAGTAATTTGATTTAAAATCATTGAAAGATTTTTAGCATACATTCATGATTATCCCTTATTTCATAGATAAATACATTAAAACAAATTGTGCTGTGTGTAAACTTAGTTTGGGGAAGTTTACAACTACTGCATCCTTGTGTAATTACATACACAGTTTATACCTCATTGTTGTGGAGCAGAGACCCCACCCACCCTCCATTCACACCTAAGCTCACCACCACTACTAGTCTGATCATAAGACGTCTTTTGCAGCTCTGAGGTCAGCGTCACCTAGCTGTTTTCCATCCTGCCTGCTGAGCGTTCTGTCTGCCTCTCAGTGACTCTGCCATTACCTCATTACAGTCACAAGGATCTCTGTGTGTGGGCATCAGTGTGAGTGTGTGAGTGTGTTTTTCTTGGCTGAATGGGTGTGTATTGAGACCTGCTGGTCTGGAGCAGAATCAGGAGAACATATTGTATGACGATATGGTAAGCAGACAGAGGCCTGAGCTGAAACCACAGCAGAGCACAGAGCAAACAGAATCAACTGTCTCAGATAAATCCCCACAGTTCATATCAGGTCATCATAACAGCGTTTAACATGTCTTTTAATTAGCAATTTATTTAAGAAAACTTAAGAAAACCTTAAATATGTAAATGGAACCAATCTCATTTCAGTGAATCAGCTGATATTTCTCAGCTGATGCGTATTTTGTTTAAGATCTGCTTGATACGTCTGCTGCATTTTCTTTTGACCTAGAGTTTAGGGCTGGAATTAAAGTCCTAAGCCTACTCAAATTATGCAAACTTGCCCTGTGTTCTGAAAACATTGTTAAGAGAGGGATGAGAGGGCTTGATAGGTGTAGGTGTAAAATTTCCCAACAAATCACAGCTGTCTTCACAGTCACACATTTCTACCCCACAGTACCACACTCTACAGTTTTATTGTTTCTCTATCCTGTTTGTCTCCACATCATACCAGGTGGAACAGCATCGTGGAGTTGGTGGAGCAGAAGAAAGATCAGCTGGACTCAATGTTACGTCTGCAGAACTACCTGCTGGAGTGCGCCGAGATCAAGTCCCAGATCCAGGACAAGAGAAAAGCCATCGACGCCACCCAGTACGTAGGCAGCGATCTGGGAGGAGTCCTCGCTCTGCAAAGACGCCTTTCCACCATGGAGGGAGCCTTGTCTGTCCTGGAGCCCAAACTACTGCATCTGCAGGTAAGGAATTATGGGGGAGTACACTGACTGTACAAACATTTAAGGATGGGGTCCGTTTTCAACTGTCACATTACCATGTGGATAAAAAAAAATACAGTCCTAAAAACAAAATAATAATAATCATTAAATAAATAAACAGTGATTGTAAGAAACCACAGAAGATACAAACTGCAGCATAAAGGCTATAATAACTGTCTCTGTTTGGTGATGTAGGAGGAGGCAGAGCATCTGGCCACCGTTCACACAGGTCGGGCCATGGAGGTTCTTGTGCCGTTTGATGGCATCAGTGTGGAGTGGGAGGAGCTGAAACGCACCCTGCAGGGCTGTGAAGACTCACTGATGGTGGCTAGCAGGCTGCAAAGCTTCATACAGGTACACAGGAGTAGTTCATACATCAGGAAGAACTCTGATCACTCTGATCAGCTAACCAATGATCAATCAATAGGAACTGCAACAACATGTGTTTGATTCTGTGTCTTACTGTGCTCCTCTCCTTCCTGTGAGACTGTTCTGTAACTGACATGAACAATAAAGACACATTTTCAGAACTGCTAATATAAAACATAATAGTGCTTTGAGTTAGTTATTGTTTCAAACCAAGTATAGATCTGCAACTCATGCCGACACTGGATGTTCTGGTAATTTTGTGTTACAGAGCAGAGCAGAGAACAGAAAGCTCACCTATTGGTTATTTGTGTAAAACATTTGTTTAGTATTTTAATGTAGTTAAGGAATGCTTTTTCACATAAAAACAAGGAAATGTATGTAGAATGTTTCTCTCTTGAGAAGGTTCCTCTTCCCAGAAGAGGGTAAAAAGACGACAACAGAGATTGTGAAAACAGTGATGGAGAAATTGGTTGTTTGAGGAATCAAATTTAACTATCTGCTGCAAGCTAAGCAGGAGTGTTTTGACACAACTGGTAATCTGGAAACAAACTGCCTTTAATTTCACCTTGCAAGAGAGAAGTAAATTTACTACATACAAACCTTTTGAAACCTATGTATGGTTATAATGTGCTAAAGAGGCTGCAGATTATTTTTTATTTGTCAGATTAGACTAACAGTAGAATTGATGAAATGTAAATCATGTTCCTCTCTCGGTCCTGTCAGGATCTGGACTCATTCCTTACCTGGTTGGTCCAGACGCAGACAGCTGCAGCCTCAGACCAGCTGCCCAACGACCTGGAGGAGGCAGAGAGACTGATCAACAAACATGCTGCCCTCAAGGAGGAGATAGGACGGTGGGTTACTGAAAGACAAGAGGCTTTTTATCCTTATCGATCCTTAGTGATCTTCCTAAAAGGTCCTAGAAACACAGAAAATGATTGATTTGGGTCTCTGTTGTTGTCGGTGCAGGTATGAAGAGGACTATGAGCGCCTGCAGGCCATGAACGAGCTGCTTGAGTCCGAGGAGGCTCCCCTACCCCAGGCCGCCTTGCAGCAGTGGCTCCAGAAGCTCGATGTCGGCTGGAACAAACTGCTAGAGATGTGGGAGAGCAGGAGAGAAGTTCTGGTCCAGGCTCACATTTTCCATCTGTTTCTGCGAGACGTTAAACAGGCGGAGTCCTTCCTCAATAACCAGGTGAGATAAAGAAAGACTTAGCAGGAGGTAGGAGTTGCAAAGGAGTGTCTCTGGACAGCTCTCTGTGGTGTTTTAGCTACCCTAGTGGCATAGCTTTAGGATGGCATTGTCTGTCGTTCTGTCAGTCTAAAACTTTGGTTTAAAATGAATTATCTCAACAACTTTTGGATGGATTACCCTTAAATTTGCTACAGACATTTATGGTCCCCAGAGGATGAATCGTATTGTCTGTTGGTGATCAAGTTTTTACTTGACTACTTGTTGTGATAATGTGATTGGCTTTCTATTTAATAGTTTATTCCTACCATTTACCTGATGTACATGTTAGTAAAAACCTCTTTCAGTTGCTCCAGCCCCACTGCTTCTTGGAAATCTGCTTAAGTAACTTTTACAACTCTAGAAAAGTTCTGTTTGTTGTGATGTTTGACAGCCAAAAAAAGCAGCTGTTGTGTGCAACATGTATGACATGCTTTTAGGCTGCTGATTTTACATTGCTGCTTTTAGGTGATGTTTGTCAGAACTTGTCTGGCTGCCACTGAGGGAGAAACAAATCTCCTTTGCTAAGCTTATTTTTCCTTTTGCATCTTTTCTTCTGTTGGTGGTAGACCAGAAGGAGCTATATGCCACAAAGAAAATCAGTAGAGAAAAATGATGTGCAGCTCAAAGAGCGCTGTCATTTATATATCAGTTGATATACTGTGTATACATACATACATACATATTTAATACTGAACCAAAATGAGGGGCAGATTAAGAAACAGAAAAGGTTGAAAGAGTGCAGACTAACATCTACACTTATTCCTATGACATGGTGAACAAACATACTGTATATCACCAAAACATCGTGGTGTCTGCATGAACACACTCTCTCTAAACAGGCTTAATGATGCCTTCTGACTGCAGCTGAGATGCACAGAAAATCAACTGGACTGGGTGTGGTCAGCGTATAACTCTGCCAACGAGAGAAAAGCAGAGTGTGTGTGTGTGCGCGTGTGTGTGTGTGTGTGTGTGTGTGTGTGTGTGTGTGTGTGTGTGTGTGTGTGTGTGTGTGTGTGTGTCAGCAGGTGTCTTCCTGCAGAGTGTCTCTGTGTTATGTGATATTAGAGCAGGAGCTGTTGAGACAGCAGCTTCTAGTAACTCTAGATCTACATGATGAAGTGTAGGAGGAAGAGCTGCTGGCAGCCTTCTGATTCTCAAGTCTGTATGTGCGTGTGTCTGTGTGAACAATATACAGTATGATGGTATTTATAGGTTTGTGTAAATTATACTTCTTGTTGGTTAAACTCTGTCCATGAATCGTAGGTTAGTGTTTAAGTATATCTTTTGCAAACATCATACCTTGCATTAAATAATGCAGTAGTATCATGAATGAAGGGAGATTATATTACTTTAACGAAACATGATGTTGCAGTTATCTTAGTGGCATCAATGATTACCAATATAGATTAAGTGCAGCTTTGAAAGTAATGTCTCATCTCATTTTCATGTCATGAATATGAGCTAGGATGTTTATGCAGCAATTAGCACAGACAGAAATAATAGAAAGCAAGGATTTCGTAGAAATCAGTTTAAGTGTATTTAAGGACCTTTTTAAAGTAGATTTAGACATTGCTGAACGATGATTATCTCTTTTCTTTTATAATGTATAAATTCCTATAAATGTCCTTATAGCAGTCTTTGGAATGTAACTATCACTTTGTTTCAGGATAACATATAAATATGATCTAGCCTGTGTCATGTACAGAGTAACAGTCTATCGCATGCACGTTTTTTTCTAATCCGAAATGTCACAGGCAGAGCTGCCTCTGACTCCCCTGCCCCTGCCCCTGTGTGTGTGTGTGTGTGTGTGTGTGTGTGTTGGCCAGAACGTCTCTTTTGCTTTGCTAACAGATCTTTACCAGGGACCAGCTCCTTATTAGCCTGGTGGGGGTTGGGGTGAGAGCCTTATTTAGAGAGCAGCATTTCTTCTTCAATAAGTATCAAAGACGTTCCAGCCCATAGATCTTTGTCTACCTCTCCATGTTGTTTCTGCCTTAATTTAATTTATTTTCTCTGTATCCAGGGGCCCGAACTTCTCCTTATAAAAGGGCAAATGCAAAATAATATGAATGATTTGTTGTACTGTAGACTTACTAACAATTATTGTCATTATTGAATTCATCTGCCTGTGTTTGATTAATCATTTAGTCGAATAAATTACAGAAAGTTGTGAAAAAAAATCCCCTCACAATTCCCTAAAACATCTGTTGATGTCTTGAAACCGTCCAAAACGTAAAGATATTTAATTTACCATCAAACCTTCACACCTGAGAAGCTTAAACAAAGGAATGCAATATTTTTTCTGCTGATCAACTAATCAATAATGTAATCGATAAAGTTAAATGTTAAGGATTAAAATTGGATGTTTCTCCTATGATTGTTCATCCTGTGGTTTAGTTGATTTTTTATAAGCCAATAACAGTCATGTCCTAATTTTCAGGAATCTCTCTCGTCTGTTCTGTGCTCATGGTGTTTTTCTGTGTATTTTAGGCTCTTTAGTTTTTTTTCTTAGTTAATCTCCTGACGTCACTGTATCTGTCTCTGAACCTAGAATTCACCTCACTGCTCCCATCTTCATCTTCCAGGAATCTGCCCTTGCTCATGTGGAGTTGCCCACCACGGTGGAAACGGTTGAGGCCGCCATAAAGAAACACAAGGACTTTACCACCACCATGGAGCTGAACCTGCACAGGATCAAAGCTGTGATCGAGGCTGGAGAGAGTCTGATCAGTCAGAGCAACATCTACTCTGAACGCATCAGGGAACGCATCGACACCCTCGCCAACAGGTACCAAATACATAGAAACAGAAGGACATGAGCTAGATTAAAGCCTAGACTGACTGTCAATGTTTAACTGTTTTTTGTTATGTTATATCAGTTTTACTTTCCTCGAAAAGGATAACTATCAAAAAAGATTCAAAATGTTGAACTCTCACATTGATATTTCAGTTTTCCTCCTGCTTTGTGATTTTTTTAATGAGAATATTTGCTAAGCATGAGCATATGCATTTAAAAAGTATACCAAAAATAATACACACTTTCTAATTTTTTTTTTTTTTTTTTTAAATAACAATGAAACATAGAATTTTACCATATAAAACAAAAGATTTTTCTTTACTGTTGCTCTGTGGAACTGGAAAAGGAAGCAATAGGAAATATTTTTTCTTAAAGGTCAATTTGTCTAATTATTCTGTGTGCAAAATGGAAGCAAGGAGAAGGAAATGTACATGTCCGACATAAATGTAAAAAGAAAAATTATGTACTTTACACTCTTTGAGTAGTTGCTAGTGTGTAAAAAGCCACAGTCGTTTTAAATGTTGGATATCTCCATTTGAGATGAAACTCCGTCACTCTGACACAGTATGTCAGCACAGACTGTTGGAGCTGTACGTTGAGCTGAATATAAAGCTCAAAGAGCTAAGCAGCTGTCCAAACACAAGACGACAATAATAAAAAGAATAATTGCAACTAAAGAATTTGAAGAAAAGAGACTTGAGAGTATAAATGAAACAAAACACAGAACACAGAGCCCAGCCTGTTTGGCTCAGACCTGACACCTGACCATGAAATCTGTGTGATAGCTGAGGTGGTGTGCGTGCGCGAGTATGTGTGTGTGTGCACATGTGCGTGTGGGGGATGGGGTTTTTGTGTGTGTGTCCAACAATAGCACTGTGGTGAACCATATGGTTTTTAGATTTAATTTACATGAATTAACCCAGTGGACGTTTATTTTTCTCCCATGGTGACAAATAAATGAGCACAGTGGTACATGATGGTTTTTATGTGTTGTTTTCTGGTTCTATAATATATCATTTCACAATTATTACATTTTCAAAGTTCTTTTTCATAAAGAAATAAATAAATCTGGTCTCTGTCTGTTTGTTGTTATGAAAATATCAATATTACAGCTGTACTTTTTTGGGCAACACCAACCCAGATTCTTCCCTGTTACCAAATTAAAGTGGTGATACTAGAGTTATTATGTCTGAGTATGTCAGACATAATAAATATGAATACAAATGAACAGATTAACATAATTGTCAGTTTATAACTGTTTGCCAAATTAAATCCAGTGTTAAATCATGACTCTAAAAATATAGACTTCATTATAACGTAATTGTATTTTCACAAAGGTGCAACAAGTAAAGTATGGCTTTTGTTGCTCTCTATAAGGTCAGTGTACTATATTTCATCTGATTATTGCCATAAAGAATGTATGAAGATGAAATATAATACTAATACTGCTGCTCGTGCCCTCTCCTTTGACCACTTTCTTACTCGCTCATCCGCAATCAGTCAGCTTTTAAAATGTTTGTAGGTTGGGAATGATTGTTCCAGAATAAGCAGGACTGGATTGTCAGTAATCTCAACACCTTGTAAAGCAAATCTAAAGTTAAACAGAAGTAGATGCCAAAATAGTATAGTTGTGTTAATTATATAGTAATTGTACCTTGAAACTTAACAGCTTGTCCATCACTATTTCAGGGGAAACCAGAACAGAGAGCTGGCCCAGCAGTGGCTGGAAAAACTGAACGATCAGTGGGAACTTCAGAGGTTTCTCCAGGACTGTCATGAGGTAGGAGGCTTCTGCAGTTGACCCTTCTTGTGCTTCTTGGCCAAGAGTGGTGTGCATCTTGGATTCAAGCCATGAAGTCCTTAGTTGTTAAGTGATCTACTTACGGTTGGCACTGACACATTTATCCCAGCCTTCTTCGGGTCATCCTGTAAGCCTTTTGCAGTAACCCAGAGGTTTTTCTTTGTTGTCTTGATGAGAGCATTGTACAGAAGTTCAAAACCTCTCAATGTTGTCTCTAGGAATGTTCAAGGTCTTGGAAATCATCTTACACCCATTGCCCAATGTGCAATGAAATTATCTTCTGTCTCAGCTTTTGTGACCGCTCCCTAGTCTTCCCAAAAGTTGCAACACACCTTGAACACATCACTGGGTGATGTTTATATAAACACATCACAGCTGAATCGGGTTTTAACCCAGCTGCAGGTTGACAACGGTATGAATATCACCACTACTGTATGTACTGCTTGATTTTGTGATCTTTGAGATGTGCTGTGCAAAACCATGTCAAGAATGAACACAGATACCAAAGATTGTACATATTTTGAGTACGGTCCTTACAGTACTCACAGTACAGTACAGTCCACACCTCATGTGTCGAGTTTTGTTGCACACGGGTCACCTCTGTTGGCTCCTGCAGTTTTTGCTCTCTCACCCTGCAGAGACACAGGCGTCTTTCTGGGCCAAAACCTTGTTTAGTTTCAGCAACTTTCTCTCTTTGGCTCCCCTGAATAATTCAGCAGCACAGCTCCTCATCACTAATTCAGAGGAGGAAGAGTATATCTCACTATGTACATGAGTGTGTGTGTGTGTGTGTGTGTGTGTGTGTGTGTGTGTGTGTGTGTGTGTGTGTGTGTGTGTGTGTGTGTGTCAGCCATATATCTCTCTGTCTGCTTGTATGTTGTATGCGTGTCTAGAGAAGTACAGTATGCATGAGGAGTCTTCCCCTGACTGTGTGTGTGTGTGTGTGTGTGTGTGTGTGTGTGTGTGTGTGTGTGTGTGTGTGTGTGTGTGTGTGTGTGGTGTACAGTGGGCGAGTGACACTGCGTCAGTCTGTAGAAACCTGAGCTCTCAGCTGGCAGGGTGTGTTCTCTTCGGTCCAGCCTGCACCCTCGTGTTTCCTGTTTCTCACTGCCGCTCCCTGTCCACTCACCAATACATTTACACTGGCCTTTACACAGTCACTTATGTTTGTTGTACACACAATGTTATCATCTACAGTTTATATTTATTGGTCTGGTCTTTATGTAGTTGTAACACACTCCATGCATGCGGCTGGACTGCGTTTATATAGCGCTTTTCTAGTCTTATCAACCACTCAAAGCGTTTTACACTACAAGCCACATTCACCCATTCACTCACACATTCATACACAGCTTTCTTCTACACATACAGCTCTTCTACCATACACTCACACTCATACACTGATGGAACAGCCATCAGATGCAATTTTGGGTTCAGGGGCCAGTTGCACAAAGCACCTTAAGTTTTCTACTTAAGTATGACACTTAAGGTTGAAGTTCTCCTTGCTGAGGGAGTTACTTACGGGTGTTGCTCAGAATCTCTTAAAAGGTTTCCTTAGTTAAGGAAAAATGTTAAGGCATTTGCAGCAATGAAGGAGATTTTACAGCTCTAAAATTCTACAGTTTCCATGGAGACCATGGAAGATACAGGATACAATCAGAGGTACCTTAAGTTTATTTCCTTAGTTTAGTTGCTAAGGTCTTCTGTGCAACAGTTCAATTGACTTTAAGTGATTCCGTAAGTATAAGACTAAAATAAGGAAAATACCTTAAATATTTAAGAGAACATTTTAAGATAACCTTAAGGAGAAGACTTAAGGTTTCCTTAAAATAAAACTGTTACACAAAGCACCCTTAACTCAGACTTTACTGGCCCCAGAATCTTGCCAAAGTAAACTTCAGTACGTGGACTGGAGGAGCAGGGGTCAAGCTGCTCTTTTAGAAATACTTCTCTTTTTCAACAGAGATACTGGACAAAGTGTAAAAGACCATTACTCTTAGAATAGAGCCAGCACAGCAGTTCAGTGCTATTTATTACAAAACAGAACATATTTTTTAATGGTTTGGTGCATTTTGTTTTTGTATTGTGTTTTTTATTTATTTTTTGAATTATTAATCATGTATTTTATGTTTTATTTGGTTCAGTTATTTTCTGATAACACTTGCAGTACAATGAGACTTGCAATGAGACAGTCACATGGGTTCTCAGTTCACTTGCTGATTGAGTACTGTAATTTTCCAGCAACCTGCACTGGGAATTTATGACTGTGCTTGCTGTGAACAAAACCCAAGTCTAAAAATACTGAAAAAAAGCAGTATTTTTTCCTCTCTTATATAACCTTAAAAGTCCCTATTCAACCTGTCTGTTCCACTTTATCCACAGTACAACTCCATCTTCAGGACAATAGGGGACTGAAGAAGTGAACTCAGAGATCATACTGTCGCTTTTGCCCCGACTCACCTCTGGGTCTGTTTCCAGAAAAGAGCAGGTGTATGTCCAAAGGCTGCATTGCTAAACACACTGTGTCTCTATAATACACAAGGTGCAACACATGATAGGTCACTCTGTACGCATTCTCTCCAGTCTTCAGCTTGTTTGTGCTGTTCTTCTGTCAACTCTCATATTATGGATTGACAACTCTGACAGGTTATTGTATGCTCAAGTTAGACAATGTTTCATTCACTGATAATATTTTCTCCTGGCCTAAAAATCCTTTAACTATTCTTCTTCATACAATATCTGCAGTGGACTAGTGTTTGTCCTGAGCTCACCTGTGTGACCATTTGATGATTTGTACACTCAAAAGCTATGTAAGTAAAGTGGTCTGTGAGCTGTTGAAGAAAAACACTAAATTGAATGTTCAGCCCATGAAAAAGCCTGAAGCACTGACATATTTCTGTCAACATGCAGGGCACATGCAAATCTATTTTTAGTCTTCATCCAAACCTTCTCCTGATGTCTAATCAATTAAAAAAAAAGGAAATGTATATTTTAGTAGAGTTGGCAGACAAAGGGGAATTTGATTTCCCCATGAACTGGTTGATTGATTGATTGATTGATTGATTGATTGATTGATTGATTGATTGATTGATTGATTGATTGATTGATTGATTGATTGACTTTATTGTCCACCTCAGTGGAAATTTGTCTTCGGCTTCTCCCAAAGGAGGTACGATTAAAAAATACATACAATCCACATAACAAGACACACCATTAAAACATACGATGTGTACAACATACAACAGTGCAAATGAGCAGGTAGCAGCAGATAGGTTAAATAAATAAATACCAGAGAGCAAATCTTATAAAAAAAAAAAAAAAAACAGTAATGAGTAACAAGTGTTCCCAGGTGCTGTCATTTTGTGTTCAATGCCTGTATGGCATAGGGAATAATAGAGTTCTTGTACATGTTCCGGCTGGTCCTGGGACAAAGGCTTGTCCTTATTATTATATGTTATTCTTTAAAATATGTAAATAAGTAATTTCTGACTCTTGAAATCCGGTCTGTGTCAAATCTAAAATATATAAGAATGGATTTTAGGAAAAGCTCTACTTTGAAAATAATGGCAAATAATGCATTTTATAATAATGCATGTAATTACTATATTATATTATTATGATGATTAATTCTTTATTTTTTATTTGTCGATCTGAGGTTTAGTCGATAAATTGTCAGAAATGGCCATCACAATTTACCAAATGACCGAGGTGACATTTTCAGCTTTGCCTATGTTAATTAATTTACTTATCCAACTGATTAATGGGCTAATTATTATTAGTTCCACACATGCTCATCAACTTTCCGCAATGTGATGTCAAAGTGCTATATAGTGGTAGAGCTGTGGGTTTTCCAGAGAAGCTTTCTTGACATGCACTTTGTTCTTTCATCAACATGATGATGAAGTCTAATAACGTGATGATGAATACGAAGCTGTGAATCCTCCTCCTCCCTCTCTTGTTGCCCTCTTTCCTCCTCCCCCTCCTCTTTTCTGTCCCTTTCTTCTCTTCTTACGTCAGACATACCTCCCTATCTCCTCCTCCCCCACCCATTCATTCTCTATGTTGCCGCCCCCCACACCCACACACACGCACACACACCTCAACCCCACACACACAATCCCCCTCTCTTCCTCTTCGCTCATTCAATTCATTTACAGTCTCAAGGGGGGCATCAGGCTGTGACCCACCATGACCTCTACAGTCATGAGACCGATGTGTGTGTGTGTGTGTCTGTGTGTTTGTACACTGCTTATGAGTGTGACTGTGCACACGCTCTTTTTTTGTCTCGGCATATATGTGTGTGTGAATGTGTGAGGTGTGTTTACTCATTTTAGCGGTGTGTCCTCACCCATGTGTGACAGTGTGTGATAGCTTCTGGAAGAGGTGACAAAGTGACGAACAGAGGGAGCGTCTGACTGAAATCCAGCCCTGGTCCTTTAAAGAAAAGAGGAGCAGTAAATCTGTCAAACTACAAATACATCATTCGGGATAAATCACTGTTCTGTCCAATCCTCCACTAGCTGTCTCTCTCTTCCCACTATCACCCTCTCTTCTTTTCCTCTGTCCAAACCTCTACTGTTTCTCTCTCTCTTTTCTCTCTGCTTTACCACTGCAGCGGCGTCAGGCAAGCTGGAGACAGAGAGTACAGCTGCCTGGGACTGCTGCAGAGAGGAACAGAGGGATGGTAGAGGGGGGTGGTGTGTGTAGTGCGGGAGAGAAAGAATAAAACAAAAGCAGCTATCGCTGAGTCGTGGGCTTGGCTGTTAGTGGTCTTGGGCTTGCTTCAATCCATTAAACCAGCGAAAAAAAAAATCTCGTCTTCTGGTTTCCACTGTTTCTTTACCCTCACACTCATCCATCCCCTCCGCTTTGACACCGTTTCAAGCCCACCTCCCCCCTCTACCTCCTCCAGCTCAGCATCATTAGCCATGACCGGTGAGCCTGGAGGCACTGCCTGCATCCCCTGCCCCCCTAAAATCCCTATCCCACTCTTTTGCTCCTCCCTCTCCTCCTCCTCCACTCCATCTCTCGTCCGACCAGCCTGCTCACTCACTCGCCTGCTTGTTGAGGGTGTGAGGCAGGGGAGGAGCACCCGTGCGTCGGCTCGGCTGCCTGCCATTTTATTGTTTTGGGGAAGAGGTTTTTTTTTTTTTCCTTCCCTCAGTCATCCTCGTTCTTGCCCTCTCGCTCGTCACTGAACCGCCCCCGCCCCTCCTCTCTCTCCTGGTTGAGCATACGGCGAGTCCTCAGCAACACAGCAAGGAAAGAGGAGAGAGGGGAGCGCAGCCTCAGTTTGAAGTCTCCAGCCTGTCTCTTCAGCCTCCAGTATTGTTGTTATTTACCCTCATGGCTGGCGTTTTCCTCTCAGCACACCTTTTGTGTTCACCTATCCAGAAGAAGCCTCTCTTTCTGACTCCCTTTACTTTCCTTCCTCTTCTCGTTCTTTCTCTCCATCTGGCTCTGCGGTGAAGAGTGTCTTTGCATGTGTGTGACGGCAGACCAGCGAGGATGCGGATACCAGCGGCTGCCTGCAGCTGCCACAACCCCGTGGGCTGTTCCCATTAAACGGCGCTGGTAAACGAGTTATTCGCTGTACGGTTGTGTGAGGAGAGAGAGCGGTTATGGCTAATGGAGGTGCAGGTGGAAATGTTACCAGCAGGTGTGAGAATGCTGATGACGAAGAGATGAGGGTGCTGATGCTGACCTGAATACGTTGGTGATGCTGTCAGCGCAGGCGTGAGGTGTTCTCACTGTGTGTTTGCCTCACACAGACAATATGTGTGTGCAAAATGTGCAGATTTGACTCTTTGATGGAGAGTGGTGTGTGTGGGTTGTTTACTGTGTGGGTGAGTGTTGATGCTGTGGACACTGTGATCTGTTGTGTGTACATGTGAATTCCTGCCGCCATGCTTGTTGGTACACGTGTGTCTGCCTACATGTTCCTGCTGTGTGTCATTAAATATTCATGTCTGTGTGTTTGACCTTGCATTTCCCACCATATGTGTTGCTGGTGTGTTTATCTACAGCACACTCTGTGTTGTTGTCATTTAGCTCTTTTCACACAACAGAAGCCAGTGAAAACATACATGTGTGAATAATAATGTACTGTAAGTGAGTGTATGACTCGCTATCAAACAAATGAACTGGACATAATTTCAGGATTTGTATGCAGCTTATTAGTGTGTGTGATAGTGTTTTGTATCCAAATCTTTTTGAGATGAGAAATCAGTTTCTACAAAACCAGCACCCCACAACATCAGTCATTTACAGTATTTATAGTCATCCAATATTGACACCTATCTCTCTTTCTCTCTCTCTCTCCCTTTCATTCTCTCCCTGCCTCTCTCACCCAGCTGGGGGACTGGGTGTATGAGAAGATGCTGATGGCGAGGGACAGCAGCCGAGACGAGACCCAGAAGCTTCATAAGAAATGGCTGAAACACCAGGCCTTCATGGCCGAGTTGGCCCAGAATAAGGAATGGCTGGACAAAATTGAAAAGGTGAGTGCTGCTGGTCATCCAAACGTGTTCCTGCCTTGCTGATACAGTTTTGGCTGATTTTTCTTTTTCTCATGCTTGAGGGTTACTGGGTTATTATGATGTATAGTGAGTTTTATGACCTTTGACTTCTTGGAATGGGACAAAATGCCACTGTGTGATACATAATTATGTGTTTGTGTATTTTATTTTGCAGTATTTGTGGGTTTTTTTTTTTTACAATAAGCTGCAGAGGATGTCAGGATAGAGATGGGGAGAAGTAATGACATGAAATATTGATTTTGAGTTGTAAAAGTAAAAAGTGAAAGATATAATTTGTATGGGGTTTGGTCCACTGACCTAAAGAAACCCTACACATCATAATGTGTATCATGGCATTGTTGACAGCAGAATATAGTGTTAGAAAAACAACATAGACACTCCATGAAAAGGGATTTTAACTTACAAACAAGCGGTGAGCTATGTATACACTGTGTTTGTTCTACATCTTTGTCTTTTTGTTGTTGCAGTTTATCTTTCTTAGACGGATGTTGTCAAGATTTTTTCACACTGTTCCTTTCAACTTTAATAATTTATTATTATTCATAAGTCTATTTACACCCGGGTGAAAATAGTCACACACATATGGAATGTCCAATGGTTCCCTAAGCATTTTGTTTAAAAAGACCCCCCAAAAAACAGTGTATAGGACAGCACAAATAGTTGCAGTGCACCGTTTAAAAAAGTGACATATACACCAGGTGGTTTGCTAAACATCTTGGCTATCCACCTTGGGTGCATATAGCAACTGCCTAAATTATTATGTCGGTTTTTCTTTTTTCTTTTTTTTTTACAAAAACTTCTGCTATTCTTACACAGATAATATGACATTTTCAAAGCTTTTTTTTTATCTTATGTTCCTTTGAAAACTCACATATCAAATTGCTGAATACCATGCCCATTTGAGACACTCCATTATCGCAGAGTTTGCATTTATGATTGAGTGTTTTCAGAGATACAGTCTATACTCATCAAGTGTTAACCCTGTAACAGTAAGTAGAAATGAGCTAGAAAGGAGCAAATGGAAAGATTTATCTTCATTGTTGAAGCATGCTGATTTATAGAGTAGATTCCCACTAGCTTATTGTACTAATAGTTAGCAAGAGAAAAAAATGTTGATTTTAGGACTGTAACAAATGGTTATATTAGCTTTGTTTGGGAAGATTTATAGCAGCTGTCGAAAATCTGTTTGGTCAATGAAGGTTAAGATTTGTTAATATAATATTAAAGAGAATAATGACCTCTTGTGTCTGTTTCCCTTCAGACAGACATCACTGATGTAAAAAAAAGCATGGACATCAGTCATCAAAGTTGCAAAGCCTTTCATTAATGTCAAATTTATTTTGAACTACTCTATATTATAGTCCCTCTATTAAACACTTAAGTGTTACACTTACTTAATCAAAGCGTGACAAAGCCAGTGGCAAGGACAAAAAGTATTACAGAAGGGTTTTAAATAGAGAGGGGAGCGCTGTAACCTTCATCATGGCTCTGCGTCCTGATAGGATCTATTTTATATTAAGGGGGTTTATACAGCACATCAGCCTCTTGTCTAAAGCTGCAGTCAACACAGACATAATTGAGTTAGTCTGCGTCCAAGTTTCACTGGGTTGACTTTGGGCTGTTGCTTTCACACCTTTGACTCTATGCTGTGACATAAATCTGGACGTGTAAAATCATTACTGGTCAGTAAAGCTGAAGTTCAGTGCCATGTTTCCACAGGCCATCTCTATCTCCTCACTGATTTTTGTTAGTTCTAGGCAAAGTCGCACCTAGTGTTTTATGTGTGTACGTGTGTGTGTGCCACAGTGTTTGGCCTGTGACAGGCTGTGAGAGGCAGTGAAGGCGATAATTGAATGACATTTGCTCATGTTATAATACCACAGATGGCCCTAGATGTTATGTTGCTATCTAAGTTGTCTATACGTTTGGGCATCTCTCAAGTTGCTTTGTCTGAAATGTTTGCACCCCATCTGTTAAGTGTTATGATCCCAAGAGCAACACGAATGATCAAAGATTGTGTGTACACATCAGAGGAACTTAATTTTAGGAACAAGGTACAGGAAAATATACAGAAAATGATACATTATCCACATGTTCAGACTTTAGTTGTGTAATGCTACAGTCCATTTTTGATCTACATGCTAAACCATGCTTATGTCATGTCATCAGGCCATGTAGACAGTTGGTGGATAGCATTCACCAGTTGCCTGTTATCAGTACAAAATTAGATATTGTATGTGATGACTCTTCAGAGTGAGTGCAGAAGAGTGGTTGAGGTTTTTGGCTGAGGACCCATGGACGCTGATAGACCCATATGGGCTGTTGTAGAAAATCAAACCTGTGACTGTTTAGTTAGCATCTGATGGGGTGTATAATATAAACCCATCCTGGCAGTACATCTGTTCTAAGGGAAGTCAAAGAACTACTGTATTTTTAGTGAAGAGAAACTGATGCTAGATGTATTATCATAAAGCTTAGCACTTATGCTGCTAACTGAAACATTAAATATGATTATACTGAGTGTGTTTCAGTCATAAAAAATCATCATACTTTTGCTTTGATGGTGCATACTGTTGACTATGTCATAATGGCTCAGTCCTCTGCAGTCTCATACTGGGCAGGGCTGAAACTGAACTCCCCTCTGGGAGCAGAGTGAACTGAGCCATGGTACAACACTGCATTATGTGTTATTATCTGTACACATACTGTTCCTTAGAAATGGTTGAGACCAGAGCTGAAGTGATGAGTCAATTAATCAATTAGTGCATGTTAACCAGCAACTATTTCCTTAATTAGTACTTGTATCCAACAAAAATTATTCCATCATTGAAGCTTTCTGCTGGCATGATGGTAAATGGCAAATGGTTGCAGCATATGCCACATACATATACATGGTTTGAATCCAGTCATGGACCTTTTGTTGCATGTCATACCCCTTCTCTTCATCCATTTGATGGTTCCAGCTTCTTACATGTGAGACACAGGTACAGGTACTTTACTTGTTATGATATAAGTACACATGTTGATAAAGTAATAGTTCATCATTCAGCTTGAATAAAATATATGAGGCATTTAAATTTGAGCTTGCTATTGTGTAGAAGTTGCTAGAGGCATTATGGGATGGAGCTGTTAAGTGAATGTGCTCACCCTGACCTGTAGCTTAGGATGATTTGATGGAATAATAATTAACATTATTAAGGTATATAGACCTTAGGCAATAAAAGAGGACAAGAAATTATTTGCACAACCACAAAGGTCACTTTCTAAAACAAAACCACCTTTTTTTCTGGTACAAACTGTCTTGTACAGTCAGGACAGAAAAGCTTCAAATAAACCAGTGAAGTTGAGGTATTACATCATCTCTCTGTCCTTGTCCAATCAGCTCGCTGATCATTCTAACGTTGTGGTTGATGGCTACACAGCTACACAGATAGGCAGCTTCACCCACTACTGCCCTATAAGCTGCTCATTATGTCTAATTACTGTATGCCTGTTGCCGAGAACCCAATGTCTTTTTTCATTTCTCTCTACTTCTTCTTCTTCTTTAGTGGGCACTTGGTGTGGTTGTGAGAATGTGTGTGTGTAGCTGTGCATGTTACCGTGTGTGTGCATGTCTAAAATGTGGGTTTATGATGTAGGCCAATTGGCTGACTGATGTGTGATATACAGTGATATAATGTAGAGAGGGAGCAGCGCTGTGTGGAGAGCCCTGGACTGATATTATAATAAAAAGAGGATTAAATTAGTTATAATAGGCAAAAATTATAAGTTTCTAATTTACATTTGCATTATTTGCATAAATAATATAATTGGCATGATTACATTTGACAGCAGTTAAAAAATGGCTTTCGTGGTCTGAAATGTTGTGTGTAAATGGTTGATGCTCCTCTAGAAATATCAAATCTGCTGTTGCTCTGATGTATAAAGGAACCCACTGTAGTTTTTACGCCCACAAGCTGAAGTATAAGAATATTGCTAAGTTCTTTGTTTTCATCTTCAGATGAAAGTATGAAATTTGGCTGACAGTAAAAAATAAATTTTCTTCTTCCGGTGAATTTTCTTCTCCTTGTTTTTATTTTACTAAATGTATTTTTTGTCATTATTCAAAATACAAAATTGAAAAATTTCCTTTTTTTTAATGATAATAAGAGCAAGGCCTGTTTATACTGCAGAGAACCCAGCCATAAATCAAAGATGCTTGCTCTGTGAAACCTGTTTGCACTCAGGATGAGCCTCTTTCCCATCCTAACCAACATGTATCAAAACATGTTAAAAATCCTGTGGTTTGACCAAACTGTCACCAGAGAGAAAAAGATGGTCACATTTGGATCAGATGGTGATTCTCATATTGCTATTTTTAAAAGAAACTATAATTTTTCAATAAAAACTACATTTTATTCCTCAACGTTTATACTAAAGACGGCTCAGAGTATGGTATGGGATGTTTTCTACACTTAAGCAACAACCTAAATGATTTAACAAAAATATTCTGTGATCATTTGTGGCACTGAAGTCCTGGTGCATTTTTATTTTTATTTCAAGAAAGGAGCATCTCGCTGGAGATAGAGGAAGTGACCCACTAAGACATTTGTGGAAAGAAAAGGTTTATGCGTGTGTTCTATGGGTGTCCTCTATATGTGTGTACTCTCCTGTCTTTGTGCAGACCAATTCTTAACAATCATCAGAATTTCTCCCAAGAGCTATTTAAGGGTCAAGACTTGTTTTTCAGGCTCATGTAAATTTAGGTTTAGATGTTAGGTAGGGATTATTAGAATATGTCAGATTATGATATGTCAGTGGGATCCTCTTAAGAACAGAAGTACAAATGTGAATACAGCTCTAGTGGTCCCAGCTCATGCTCTGCAGTAGCAGACTGTTGTCACACCAGGCCTTGTAGCTGTTGGCAGAGAGACAGGGTTTAGCCTCCGAATTCATATGTGGCAGCCATGTTCACCCCACAAGCCTGCTCCATGGACGCTACTTAGCAACTTATATATTTTTGCAAGATAACAATCATAGGATTTGGCAATACAGTTAAGGATTGGTACACATTGATGACTAGTGTTAGAAACATTATTCTGTCCTTTTGCATGGTGCGGTTGTGTCTCTCTGTTTGTGTCCTCTGAGAATCTCTGGTCTATTTATGTAATCGAGTAAGAACCACTGTCTGCTGTGAAGGACTCTGTGAAGCACATTTCCTGTTTTTAGGGTAGCGTCAGCCATCTGTGATTACATTGGTATCTGTATTACAATAAAATGCAGTTGTATGTACAATAGATGCAAAGGATATGTATGAGCTTTTACGAGGGAACTAGAGTAATTAGCCAAACAAGTTATAGTCTCACAGTCACTAAGGTTTGCTTGTTAGTCCACCTGTTCACCATATACTCTTCAGAGAAAGCACTCTTTACATCAAGGTATCTTAAAGCGTCCACTTCCTGCTCTTTTCCTCATCAGAAGCCTCCTTAAGCCCAGAGGCAGATGCCAACTCTGCAGAGCCTCTAGCTAACCAGAGGCCCAGCCACCAATAGGCTGACATCAGGGTCATAATGTGTTTGTCGACGGGAGAAGTATGTTCACGTTCATGTTTAAACTCTAGATTTTTTACTCTGGTGGAACCAAAGAACTGCAAGAATAAAACTGAAAATGTCTCTGTTCTTCTTTGCTAAAGCCTGGCTCAGACTACAGGAGTTCTGGGCTGATTTATCCCTGATTCACCCCTCCCAACAATCAGAGGAGAAATCTTGTCCTGAACCAGATTATCTTGTGAGGGGTTCACAGATCCAGTTTTAAATGAACTGCTCGCAGACTCGTTGGGGCTGCCTCGATAATATCATACATGTTTGATATTTAGGAGTTAAAGCCTTGATGGTGATTATGATGATGATTATGATCATGATTACGTCAGTACTTCCAAAGGTGATGATGTTGCCAAGCAGTGGTAAAAAAAAAATCTAGCCCCTGAGGCTAATCTTAGCTAGCATACTACTGTTGATAGATATTAATACTGACAGTTATACTCATACTAGTTATACTAATTATAGGAAGTTATTTTAATGCTGTCTCCTTAAAGAGCCTGGGAGTAAAACTCTCTTCCAGCAGCAGCTATTGACAGTGTACCCTTGAGCAAGACACCATCAACTGCATCTGTTTTTGTCAACCGTAGAGTTGGGTGGTCATACATATGTGGGAATCAGTCAGACTAAAGCAATGATCTTACCTCAGGTTTAGGTGAGTGTTGGTGTTAGGGAACACCCCAGCAGAGGGGGATGATTATGATGCATCTCTTGTGCTGTGTCAGTTTGTGGTGACGATAAACAGCTGATAGAAGCTGGAGCGATGTGGCTCCTCTTTCCTGTGCTTGCAGAGGTTGCCAGGCAACAGCTGTCCAATCCCCTCTCCTTTCACCTTGTCTTCCATCCTCTCCTCATACAGCTCAGTGTGAAGGTCATTTCTCCTTCCCTCCCCTACTCTCACAAATTCAAATTCAGAGGTGCTTTATTGGCATGAAAGTTTCAATCACCTCACCTGTTGAACAGTGAACACATATTCTGTTTTCTTTCACTTGCCATGATTTTTTTTGTCATTTGATTGTTGTGGTCACTTAGCCTGTTTTCAGTTGGATCTGCCTCTGCTCTTCTATCTCTGACAGTTAAGATATATTTGACCAATTCATAATCTCTGTTTAGGGACAGATAACTGTCTAAACTACTTTGACATTTAGTTTCTTCTTTCTAGTGTTTCAGATAAGTTTCTTTACATTGTGTTATAACTTGGTTTATACTGATTGGTGTTTGGAAAGCAGTGTTGTTAGACTCGTCACTGTGTGTTTGAGAGGGGGCAGTAAGTCCCAGCACCAACTGGCATTGGGGACTTTTTCTGGGCTCAGCTCTTGGGTTTGGAGGGCTTTGGAATGGAGGGTGAATGTTAATTATCAGTGGGTATATGCCTACTGCTGCTCAACATGCTTTTGTTTTCTTTTTCTTTGTACGTGTAAAATGTTTCTGCAGAATTCTGCATGTAGAGATTCTGTTGGATGTTTATCCCCCAGGTGACCCCATACTTCACTATCACATGGGCAGGATAACACTATCAAATATTTGAAACCAGATTTTAATTATAATTTGAATGGTATAACATTTTCTCATAATTGCATTTAGAGCTATTATAGCTTTTTCTTTTAGTGCATTCATTTGAAACTTCCTGATGTTTATAATAAGGTAAATATAGCTCACACTGTGTTTGATGATATGATTATTTATGGTGAACTGGTATTTCTTTTCTTGACATTTAGGGCATTTTTGAAAAATCATAATATTGGTTGTCTTCATATTTACTCTCAGGATTCTGCTCTGACAGTATTTTTCTACTATGCCCAGCTGTTGCTGTAGTCGTGGTTCAGTAAGAGATACTAGAACAAGATCATCAGCATTAAACAAAACCCTAATGAACAGGTGAAGAATTCAGTTTATTTGTCTCCAATTTTAGCAGTACACCCATATTCTAAATACGTTGATTTAATCAGATCATATATTTTGTCCCCTATACCATATTGATGAAATCTCTCTCTCTCTCTCTCTCTCTCTCTCTCTCTCTCTCTCTCTCTCTCTCTCTCGAAAAGAAAGCTGCTTTGGAGTATTGAGATTCAACCCACTACAACTTTAGGGGCCAAAGCGCAATGCAAGTCTTTGCTAGTGTCAGACTGATGCAGTTGTCATTTTCCCATCCAGCGCCTACGTTGTTTAAATGGCAAATACACACTTATCTGTGCTCCCATGGGCGTGTTGGTCTTAAAATGAGGTGTGGTCAGGCGCACTGTTGGCGGATTGCTATCTTTAGGCAGTGCAACGCGATTTACTAACAAAAACCTGCATTGTGCAGGTGCATTGTCAAGAGAATAATACACACCTACATAGGCGAGTGTACAACGTGTATACACTCTGCCTGTTACGCACAAGCAGAGTGTGCCACAGTGTTTCCCATTCATCACATAGACTACATTTGTCCCACCACAGTTTCATAATGAACCACTGGTCTCACTGGTCAATCACAATATGTGATCAACTCGCCACAAATAGAATCTGTAAGAAACACTGTACTGTTATAATCCAGCAAGGTGCAAGCGCACCTGGCTTTTAAAGGGAATGGGAGATGGCACTCTGATTTGTTTATTGCATGATATGCCCAAAACAGTCCCATGATTGATTAAGAGACTAAGTACAACCCTTTTGAACCATGCACCTGGCACAGAAACCGTTTTTTCCGTCGTTAAAATAACAAATATAAAATCAAAGTGATATGAACGCACCCTAAATGCAGTTGCGCCACACGCTTTATACCATGTGCTTTGGACTCTTAAAATAAAGCCCTAGGTGTTAATGTAGTATAGTATAGAGGGCCAGATCTAATAAGCTGAGGTTTGCAGTGTTCTGAATGTGTAATGCAGTGTGTAATCAATAACTGCTGTTCTGTCGCTGCAGGATGACTGGGCTTCCTTAACGGGCCACATAAACAAATCTAAATATATATGGATCATATCTCTACTTTGAAACTTTGACAAAGTTTTTGAATGAATGAATAACCTGAGTGAAAACAATTCCATCAAAACTCACAGACAAAAGATTAATACTGTAGCATATATGAAGAGGAAACAAACAGCCCAGATATAAGAATACTTTTTGTTGAGCCACTTGTGCAGGTTTCTGGTTTCCAACTGAAAATAGACCCTGAGTTTTTCTATATACAGAGGTTGAAATCGATGTTACAGTAGTCTGCACGCCTTCGGGAGCTGTGTTGGTTGTAAAGACATGCCTAGTCATTCTGTAATGTCTGTAATATAACTGCAGTGATTTAGATCAAATAGAAGCTGCTGGCTATTAAGGGTGATTTGCCTCAGCTGCAGCAGATTGTGTTTGTGTATGTGACTGTGTGGAGGAGTGTGTGAGTGCCCAGTGAAAATACTTTCTTCCACCATGCAGTTGATAAGCTAAACCCAGTGGGCTTAACGCCCTCCTAACCCCCGTCTCTCTCATTATGCTTAATATTTAATTGCCTTCATTAATTCACTAAGAATGACAGTGTCAGCCTCTGCTGCCCTGGTCCTACTTTAACTTTCTCTCTACTAGTTGTATCACACAATTATAAAGACATGAATAGTGATAACTATTAATTAGCTTGATGTTTTAATGAAAATGAAGCTCTAATGAAACAAATCTTTTTTAATGTTAAAACATCTGTTTGGGGGTGTCACGTAGTGCAGTGGGTTACGCAGGTGCCCCATATATAGAGGCTACAGTCCTCGCTGCAGCTGGCCCCCGGTTCGACTCCCGCTTCAGACGGCCCTTTCTTCCGTGTCATACCCCCTCTCCCTGCCGCCCTGTTTCCTTACTCTCTACTGTCCTGTCCATTAAATGCACAAAAAGCCCAAAAAAATAATTTAAAAAAACAAAAAACATCTGTTTGGTGTCACATCTCAGTGACTGCTGACTACTGTTTTTCTATTGTGTCTTTTTTTTGTTTGTTTGTTATTTAATCTGTAGTAGTTGCTGTATGATTCCTTGTGGTGTTTGTACACAGTTAGTATATCTGGAGAAAACAGGGTTTAGGTTGGCTACTGAACACTAGTGGCCCCGTGAGTCACATGATGAACAGACAACTTTGCTGATCTTACATCCTTTGGCCTGAGGGTGATACCATGTGTTTCCCAAATCCTTCATCCTCTGCACAGTGCAGATTTTATTAATGTCTTAGCCTCAGCTAGTCAGATTCAGTTCTACATTGTCAACTTTCATCAGCTGAAGTTTGACTTTGTCAGCTTCATCTTTAATTAGACTTGGCTTTGGTTTAAGCCGACATGCTAGCATTAGCATTCACCTCAAGGGACAGCTAATTTTAGTGTGTCTATGTTAACATAGATACATTTAGCATGTTGACAAGCATATTAACTGTTGGATGTTGGACAAGTTGAATATTTATAAAGTAATGTTAAGCGTATGGGCTTTCTAACATTTTAAATGTTAAAAATTAACACATGCAGGGGCGTCGAGCGGCGCAGCGGGTTGAGCAGACGCCCCATATGTAGAGGCTACAGTCCTCGCTGCAGTCGGCCCCGGTTCAAATCCCGCATCAGACGCCCCTTTACTGCATGTCATTACCCATCTCCTGTCTCTCTCTACTGTCCTATCATAAAGGCATAAAAAGCCCAAAAAAAATTAATTTAGCATGTTACCACATTAGCTTTTTTCTCAAAGTACAGCTGAGGCTGATGGGAGGTATCCTGTTAATGGCACCAAATGAAAGTCAGGGGATCACCAGCATTATTAGTATTTATCCTGTTAAGACCATGAATGTCTGTAACAAATATTGTGGCAGATATTCAACTCTGGACCAGTGCTGGACTGACTGATATTACCATCACTAGAGCCAAATAAATAATCATAAAAAATGCACACATGCAAAATCTAAATTCTGCACATCAGCACACCTATGTCCTTTTTGATGTAAGCTACTCGTGCGACTGCCTCACTCACAAAGCTCTGTGTTTGTACTTGCTCTGCAGTATATGAGAAAGTGTGTGTATGTGAATGAGGGTGTCTGTGTGTGTGTAGGTATGTGTAGGCGGGTGTAGGTATGGACTGTGAGAACATCAATGGAGCACTTTTACTTGGAGCAAAGAGTGGTAAACTGAAACTGAGATCTGCTATTACTTTTTTTTTCCCTCTAATCAATTCCAGTTTTATTTGGATACTTTGGCAACACTAGTTCAACTAGTATAACAACACTGTTGATACAGTTTTCATGCCAGTAAATCATACAGAACTGGACTGAACTCAGACAGTGATGCTGTGGAAGATGGAAAGAGCTGAAAGAGAGTCAAAGACAGGTTGTGGTTTTCTAATGTAAAAACTAGCTGGACAGTGGTTATTTTATGGCTGTAATACCTCTCTTAAAAGTTGTGCTCTGGGGTTTGCTGGGTTTTCACAGTAGACATTAGAATTTGTTTTATTTGAGATGTTGAAATGAGAGAGAGCTGAAGATCCAATATGCAACTCTTTGGACCACAATGTATTTCCCATATTGCATCACATTATATTAAGCTATTCACTCACTTGCTGCTTTACGTATTGCTACAACTTGACCATGTTGTTATTTTTAGCATTCTAGACCTACAGATGTTATCTGATATAAAACAAACAAACAAACTATAGCATCCACACACCCATCATCATCTAGTCTCATACCTTAACCTTGTCTCAACTGTACATCAATGTAGATAAAAAGAGGGAAAAAGGTTGCTCGCACTCTCTAATCACTTACTGTTACACTTACTACTGAGTTCCTAGTTTATCTTTTGATTCATTCTTGCAGGTGTGCCTGTCTGTGCCTGCTGACTCTGACCTCAATACGTCTCATAGTGATACTATACAACAGCTTCTTCTGCCAGCACTGCAACCCTGCTGTTAAGACTCTTATTCTTCAAAGAGAGCTTCGCTTTGACTGGCCTTCATGGACACCAGAAGGGTTTAAACCTAAATCTGTTTGCTTCAGTTTCAGCAAAATTTATCACAAAATTCAATCGTTTTGTTTCTGTTTATCCCAGAAAGATTTCAAAGAAATGTCAATATTTTGTAATCAAAGATGACCAGCAGTAAACCATAAACGTTATTTCTCAGTGAATGTCATGACTGATCATCTTTACTTATCTTTTTACTTACATTAAGTTCATATAAGATTGGAAAGTGCAGTGAAATGAAATGAAACCCATCAGAGTGTTTTCTTCTCAAATGCCTCCCAAATAATCCTGGAGCACACTGAGCTTTCTAATGCTCTCAGTACAATAAGAAATACTCAGGACTGGAAAAGACAAAAGTAAAAACAAACAGGTTCAGTGCTTCTCTTCCTCTTGTCAAAGTGGTGCTTTTTACATAGATGGGACTACAGTGCTCCTCTGCGCCTCTAGCTGGGTACCTTCTGGAAAATATGTGTGTGCGTGCGTGCGTGCACAGTAAGTGCATATCTCTTAACAGACTTGCATTTGTGGGTGAAATCATACGATCAGTTGCTTGTCAAAAATATATAGAAAATAGTTGCTACAGAGCAAATCAAACAAACAGGAAAACAGGAGGATGATTTTCAGCAGGTAGTGATCTTTAATTATGTCCCAGTTCAATGCTGAATAGAAATTCTTGTATATACAGTGTGTATTATAATCATCAATATTCTAATCATCAAAATATTATTAAACCAGTTAGTGTGCCAAAAATGTACATACTTTCCGTCACATGTCAATCAAACTGTGACTTTGAAATGTCACTACCTATTAAACTCCATAAATTGACTTTAACATGTTTTTCCAAAATCATACTGCATCTGTGAAGCTCTAGCTCAAATTAAAAACCTGTAAAAACACAACATATTAAAAACCTACCTTGAATTAGCATGTAGTATGGATTTTACCTTTATTATCTTTTCAGCTATTATAGCTATTGCTCCTGCTATTCCTTGCCTCACTCCGTGTGCACCAGAGGATTCCCCTCAGGAAAAGACTGACGTACAGAATGTACTTTGAATCTGGAAAACGTCACCAGTTCAACAATTCCTCATTTAAAAAGTGAAAGCAATAACTTGATGTGCAGAGCAGTTGTTGCTGTTTAGTTGGATGAGCAGATTTTTCACATGCAAAGTAAATATTGACACAATAGCTGCAGTGGCCTGAGCATGTCAGACACACTGACCAGCCGAGTGTCAGCAGTGACGCTCAGGAGCAGATGTCCACTGTGATATACAGACCAGACAGCAGAATGAGGATGGCCCATCTGTTACTGTTAGTATCAGTGTCCTGTCAGGGGTCCTCACTCTGTTCTTCAGGGCTTCTTCTTTTTCATTTTGCCTAGTTTTTCTTCTTTATTTTGTTCTGGTTCATATATGCTCTTAGCATTTGAATCATTTTCAATCACAGCAGGAGAGTGTGGTGACACGAGGCTGGATTCAAACTGAGGACGTTGCAATTATGTGGTATGTGCCTCAACCACTCAGCTATCGAGACGCCCAGGATTACTTTCTGATGTCACAGATTTCCATAACACAATAATACTTCAGCTTGTAAGTATGAAATCAAAGTTTTCATATTTTCCACTCCAAATAGTATTCAGGATATCTAAATAAATAAAATTATTTTAGTTAGTAAGTGAATTATGATAGCAAATACTTACTGCCATCACCAGATGGACTGAAAGTTGAGCCTCAAAAAAGCTCAAGCTTCATTAATAGAAAAGGCAAAAAGCACAACATTACTGACCACATCAGACAAACTACACAAATCTTTACCACTTTAAATGTGTACACTCGAGATGTTGTGGTACACTTCCACAAAGTTAGGTGGATTGCAAGAGACAGATTAGAAGAGTGGTCAAGGCTGAAATACCCTGACTTTTAGTCCCTGGTATGAGTCAAGCTCCAAAAGCACTTGAGCCTTTAATTATCTTAAATTAATGCAGCTTGATAGAATCTTTTATTCCACCCACACTACCTAATAAAAGACAGCGTCTTTTAAATTTAAACTCCACACCCCCAGTTTGTAACGCAGGCTTTCTGTTAAAAATGTCTGCCTCCAAGCTCATGCCAAGATAATCTTGATGACAATAGAAGACATTATACAACTGTTTTTAACTTTACAAAGAAAACATTGTTGTTATGTGTTAGACATGGATTTTCCTGTTTGTTGTGGGATCTCTGCAGTTACTGTTTGTTTTAGCAGTGGAATATTTAGTCTTCTTTGAACTGCAGCCTGAGTGTGTGTGAGTGTGGAGTAGCAGCTCTGAGCCTGTGGGTGAAGCTGCTCAAGCCCACGCAACCCACCTACTCACTGCAGAGGACAGCACACATCAGCAGCTGGAGAAACACCACACCAAAAACACAGAAAAATCACAGGACAGTGAGCGGGGTAGTGTAGCCTGCCGTACAGCTTGTAATTCATCTGTTTTCTGTGTGTGTGTTAATGTATATACACACATCATACACATCCATTATAACTCCTTTCATCTCAATTTCACTTAAGTGGAACAACTCAAAGTAAACTCCAGCTCTTCAGAGAATATAATTGTTGTAGTTTTGGAGGAAAACAAGACTTTTTTCTTCCTCGAATCTTGGCCTATAGTGTTTGTATTTTTTATTTCAACATTTAATTTAGGAAATTTGACAGAGCTCATTTGTTCAACAGAGATGGTTTTCCCATACATTTAGTAATGTATCATACAGTACTATATAAAGTGTATATATGGTGTTTTCTATATATGACATACATAGTATCTAATAAGAAAAATATATTATGTTATATTGTGTGACATGTTCTTGAACAGTAATTAGAAAATAAATAAGTTGACATGTATTGCAAGAAGATAATTCATACATATTTTCTTACATTTAGATATATTTTGTAATAAATGACATGTATTTTGTAATATCTGACTTAGCACTGACATTAATGCAGTTATATACACTATCACCTCCAAAATAGCTTTTGAGTGAAATTGTTGGTTTTGGCAAACTTCACACATTTTTAGCATTTCTGTACTTTGTTATATGACTGAGCATGCTTTTACAATAAAATCACATTCACACCTAGGAGCTACATTGGTACAAAAAGAGATTTCTTGAACCACGCTCACACAGCAGGTGTGTGTGTGTGTGGGGGGGGGGGGGGGGGGGTTGGACTGGAAACCTTTTTATGGTATCAGTGCCGTCCAATTTCCAGTCACTGGACAGCTCTCTGTGTCTGTAGATTTTATCATAACCTGAGTGAGTCAGGCAGGATGTTGTCCTCTGTGGATGATGAGTCACTGCTCAAAGTTACTTTACTGTCTTTGTGAGATGTCCTGGCAAAGTCTGAAATTACCACCCGCCAAGCACCAAATGCTGGAAAATGTAGTCTTTTGCAGAAAATTGGGTCAGAATAACAAGGCAGGAAGGCTGGTAACTTATTTGTTCTTGAAGTATCAAAATCTCTGTTACACAGTAAACTAAATGTCATTTGTTAACCAGCAAGTCTAACGTGAACATTATTTGCAAATGTGTATTTGTTTTTTTTTCCTAAACAAATGTGAATTACTATAACCTTTGTTAGTATAGATTACCTTATATTTGGCAGGTTTTTCTTACAGACTAATAGCAGTGAACCAAACATAAACTGGTTCTACAAATGTTTGGAGCTAACTAGCGTGGCCGGTACTGTTGGTACACCGAATGAATAATTACTTCGTAATGTCATCAGTTAATGTGTGAGTTACTTACCCCAACACTGATTTTGACAGTTTGACACAGAGGTAATAAAGTCACCATTATGTCTGTCTTTCTTTTGTTTCCGTCAGATCTTTTTTCTTTGTTTGTTTCCTCATTTTTTTCTGTAGCTCTTTTTCTCCCTGTAACACACACACACACACACACACACACACATACACACACATACACACACACACACACACACACACACACACACACACACACACAAACACACACGGGCTGCACAATACGAATTACAATTGGATGGGGGGAGGATTTCACTGTGGGGGAGGCTAAATAAATTTTTTTTTCTAAAAAACAGAAAGGGAGCAGGTGTACATAAGGAATTGTGTGTGTGTGTGTGTGTGTGTGTGTGCGTGTGTGTGCGTGCGTGCGTATGTGTGTCTAAAAGGGGGTTCAAAACAGGAGGCGCTACAAAAGCGGGGCAGAAATATGAAAAAGAGAGCACAGAGAGGGAGAGAAAGGGGAGGGGAGTGTGAGGTAATTTATGAGGCATTTTAATACAGTGAGGTTTAATCTCTTCACAGACACTCACAAAGACACCTCCTCCTAACCCAGTTCCACAGTGTCTGCACATAATTATCCCAACATAAGATCCGTTAATATTTTTTGATGTGAGGAAATGGGAAAAGGGTTTGTAGCTTTACGCCTCCTTCATATTTTAACCTCAGCTGGTCAGAAATATGTTTAAATATTACATTTCAATAGAGTAGAAACTAACCAATCTACCAATTATTTTCTCAATTATCTATTATTATTTATATTATTATATTATTATTATCTATTATTATGTTATATTATTATTATCCATAAAATGTCAGAAAACTGAGAAATACCTCACAGCTTCTCAGAGCTTGAGGTTTTCAAATGTCTTGTTTTGTGCAATCAGCAGCAATTTGTGCAATTTGTGATTGACGGGGTGATGAATTACTTGTTGAATCATGGCAACTCTACATTTCAGCACATCATGTTAAAGAAATAGTTTATTGAAATTGTAAAACTGCTCTTACAATAATAATTTTTACAAATAAAAATACATACCAAACGTGACAGTAATGTGGAAACAGCTTGTCAAATGTGAAGATTTCGCACTAATGTATCAGTGTGAAAAAATCCTTTGTGTTTGGGTTTTCTGATTGTTGGTGGGAGGAAATTGTGTACGATCACAAGTATTATTTTAGACAATCAATAGATGAAACAGATAATTATTTGGAAAATTATAATCACTAGTGTAATTGATTTTAAAAGTCATAATAAAAAATTAAAATAAGTAAATCCCACCAACTTTGTATTTGAAACTCATTGTCCTTTCTTCCTCTGTCTTTCACCAGTCTATTTTAGATTCTAGTGTTCTTAATTTTATATTTATATATGAATATAATATTATATAATACAATATTAGAAATATATATTATATTATTTTGTGTTTTGGTTTTACAGTCAGCAGTTTGACAAGCAGTTAGAAAAACACACATTAGAAACTTAATTCTTATGGTCTGAATCTCATGAGCTCATTTTATCAGAGCAGCTGATACGATTCTCACGTATCTTTTGGCATACATTTGTACATTTATGTGTGTTTATGGTAATACATCCAAGGTGCTGTGTAGAGACATAGATTCACTGATTAAGTAGTTAATTATTCTCCTTAATGACCATATTATTATAATCGTCTAGATTGCTACTCAATTTCATTGTACTTGACAATAAAGGAATCTTGAATCTTGAACAGGGTGCGTTTAATGTAGCATGGTGATTATGGTTGAACATTTGGTAATTTATGATAATTTAAGTATGTTTTGTTTTCGATATTTGCCGATATTGTTATATTGTAATACATTTGAATAATTCCTAATTTAAAAAAAAAGAAGAGTCTCACCTCTGTCTCACCTCTCCCTCTGTGTTCCTCCCTCCTCTCATCCATCCAGGAGGGCCAGCAGCTGATCCAGGAGAAGCCAGAGCTCAGCCCTGTGGTTCGTAAAAAGCTGGAGGAGATCAGGGAGTGCTGGCAGGATCTGGAGAGCACCACCCAGGCCAAAGCCCGCCAGCTCTTCGAGGCCAACAAAGCCGACCTGCTGGTACAAAGCTACGAAAGCCTGGACCAGAGACTGGGACAGCTGGAGGGTCAACTGGCCTACGTGGACCAGGGACAAGATCTCACCACTGTCAACAAGCAGCTCAAAAAACTACAGGTACATAGGATTTAAAAACATTAAAGAAAACCCTCTGGTTAAAACTCTAACCTCTAGCTTACTGATTCTCAAACTTTTTGAGTTATGATTATGCTATTGTGGGGTGACCTGATAGCCAAATGGTTAGGGCACAGCAAGTCCCCAGTTCAACTCCCGACCGGCTGGACTGTTTGCTGCATGTCATTCTTCAACTCTACTCTTCTCCACATTTCCTGTACGTCTCCACTGTTGCTTTCCAATAAAGGTATAAATTACCCATAAAACAATGATTATGCAATTATGGCTTCATATGGAGAGTGTTGACAATTAAACCAAAAAAGTCATTTTCAGAGGAGGCCCAGAAGCTCAGTATTTCACTGGAAAACAAGACAATAGGGATATTTCAAAATTTGTATAACAGAAATATGCTTTTTTTCTATCCTATAAGTTAGTCAGCTCTTGACTACAAGTGTCTTTAATTATTTATTACATTACAAAGATACAGAATATTACAGTAATATTTACATGTAAGTGTACAGGAAATTAATTTAATGGCATGTTTTAATCATACCAACCAAAAATCACCGTTACTTTCAGGTTCAGTTTTTAAGGTACTTTATTTTTGGGGAGGATTTCAGGTGCCAGTTAAATTTCTGATCTTTTTCTTGTCTGGGTTGTTTCTTTATTTTAGGTCTTTTATCAGTCTAATAAGCAGCCAAAGAGAAAAAAACAACTACAACTACACACACTAAAGTGTTTTAATCAAAATAGGGAATTCATATTTCACTTTATTGACATAGCTCATAAGTTAGAGAGCACTGCTGATTCAACATAACAGTTGTTCCATATGATCGTTGCCGTGTGTGTGTTAATGGACATGAAGCATTATAAAGAAATTTGTGCCTCAATCCAAAACTTAATCAACAAAAAATATATATAAATATATAAATATTAATTAAGAGCTCCAATTGACTCCAACTATTACAATTAATCTATCTATATTCTCCAAACATTTGTTTTCATTAACTTATGTTTTCATTTGGATTTACCAACTCCTCATGTGCACATACAGTAGCAGAGGGCCGATGGAGACACAATATATCTCTTCACATACAGATGGCATCATTGGCTGCAGATGTTCACACTACTCCCCCCCAGACTAGGCCTTTATTTATTATTCTAAACTAAAGTTTACACCAAAGTCTCTTTAGTAGTTAAGTGCGGTCCGAAAGTAAAAATCATATCCTTTTTTTCAACACATGGAAAATCATGAAATTCTTCTGATCATCAGAGTAAATAATGTGCAATACTTTCAATAATGTTACACAAACACTGCAGTTAGAAACGTCCAAACGGCAGGATTAAAATTCTGTCTTCTTTAATGCTAATGGTGAAGATGAAGACCTTGCTCTGAAGTCAGAGGTGAAAATGAACTTTCCATATACAGGATGGTGACAAAACTTTATTTAAACTTTATTTGTTTATACTCTTAACTTAACCCATAACTTAATATTACATAAATATCAGGTTTAATTCCATGGTAGTAAATGTGCTGTTTTCTGTACATGTGATGTTGGGATGTAACTCTTCTCCTCCAACTGTGATGATTTGGAGTCAAATTTTTTACGCAGCAAAAAGCAGGCAGCTTTGACCTGGGCTGACACACAGATTCATCCTTTCATCACCTCATGATTTCACCAGACATCTCTCATTCTCCTCTCCCACAGTATGCCGCTTACAGCTTCCTTTAACAGGCCGCCATTAGCACTGCTTTCCCACATCATCTTTACATCAAACCAAACTCCACTACCCAGCATCCATCCTGACAAGGGGTACAGTAACCTTCACTACACTTCATGTCTGTCGACTATGCTTTTGCTGCTTTGGGTTACTTTCAGTCTCATCTTTCCTTTCATGTCCATCTTTTATCAAATGTTGAAATTTCAAAGAAAATTAGAATAATTCAATTCTTTATTGATACAAAGAATACAGTTATTATTTCAGTTGTGATCTTTCTACCATTTGTACTTAAATGATTTAATTGCAGACATTAAAATAAACTAATAATGAATAGATTATTATTGTGGTTGTGTGATCCTGTGCTTTTGGACAGGCCACAAATGGTGACACTACTTTGTGCAGTGTGACTATACACAATATATAAAACAACATGAAAAAGTTTAATGTTTGAGACTTATAATTTTATGTTGTATTTTATAACATTGTTCTAGTAAGTAAAAAATCTTTGACTTAAAATTTCTCTTAATATAAGAAAAAATTAAAATGTAAGTACAAAAAGTATTAAAACAATTTAAAAACAACTATACATGTGATTTCATAGTCAACTCAGAGCTGCTGTCAAATTAACAACAAACTATTAGTTATTGCGTTTCTGTCTCAATCTTTACATCCCACTCATCTTTATCTTCTCTCCCATGACCACATATTATTCACCTCCACCCAATTTATTCTCTTGTCCTGTCACTTACTTCTTCTCTCCTAATCAACATATCCCCTCTTCCTCCGCCTGTTTTGATAACTTCTACTCTACGCCCGCTCTCCTCCACCATCCTCCTCCTCCTTTTCCTCCCCCTCAGACCATGGAGACCCAGATGGAGGAGTGGTATAAGGAGGTGGGGCAGCTCCAGGTGCAGGCAGCCTCCATCCCACAGCAGACACAGGTCAAGGAGACGGTTGCAGAGCGTCAGGCCGCCGTGGAGGCCAGGATGGTGCGTCTAATCGAGCCGCTGAAGGAGAGACGACGCATCCTGCTGGCATCTAAGGAAGTCCATCAAGTCGGACGAGACCTGGAGGACGAGATTGTGAGTCGGAGGGCTGTCAGTGACACACACACACCCACACACTCATACACACTGTAATGGAAACCTTTAGACAGTATGAAACTTTCACTTCATGTTACAGCCTGAACACTTTATTTTTATTTGCAGACTGTTTAGTCCAACCCAGTAGTTCAACACTGTGGATGCATCCACATTCTTTTAAAAAATCTTGGGATATTTCTTTATCTGAATTTGATTCCACTTGAAAATTCAACTGACATATAATCACAGCAAACAGATACAATAATAATTATTATCAATGACAGTCAAGATATTTCTATGTTTTATTCTCAGTCATTTCTAAAAAATACATTTGAACTTAACAGTCATATAAACAAAAAAGATCAATTTTGAATTAAGTGTAAAGTGAACATGTGGAACTTGACAGGTTTATGTACATTTTTTAAATATCTTTAACAAATATACATTCATTTTATATAATGTTACATATAAGGTACATGCAGTGCAGATATGCACTCTCACAGACTAAAATATTCAATACTGTGGTTGTAGTTGTGGGTCCAGGAGCGTCTCCCGATGGCCATGTCTCAGGAGCACGGCTCCACTTTGCAGGCCGTCCAGCAGCTCATGAAGAAGAATCAGGTAAGAAGATCAAAATAGTTTGTGATTCTAAACACAGACTTTAACTAATGCACAACTAAAGTCTGGCTCCCCCTGTTAAGACTTCATCACCACCCTAATTTCAACCAACCGTGGTCAAGTCACAAACAGATTGAAAGGTAATATGTGACAGATAAACATGATGTGCAACCTCAAGTCCTGATTTAGCTCCATTAACACCTTCTCATGTAACTTATGATGTACTCCCTGTAATATACCGCTGCATCTTCTCATCATTAAAATCAACAGAGAAAACTTTTAAAATGTCTGCTTTCCTGGCCTTGCCCTCTGCGTCTCCTTTAGACACTTCAGAGGGAGCTGCAGGGCCACAGGAGCAGGATCGAGGACGTCTTGGAGAGGGCGGGGATCATCGCCTCCATACGCAGTCCCGAGGCCGACTGTGTCAGGGCCGGCCATGACCAGCTGGCCCACCTGTGGGCTCTGCTCTGGGCTGAGACTGAGAGGAGGCAACTGGTCCTGGACGCCATGTACCAGGCTCAGCAGTACTACTTTGACACGGCTGAAGTAGAGGCATGGCTGAGCGAGCAGGAGCTGCACATGATGAACGAGGAGAAGGGGAAGGTGAGTGTATGATTCTCTGAAGTATGCTGAGCATTTCAGGAAAGAACTAAATAATACATTGCACATTATCTGCTTCAAAATGAGTACATGTAGTTTTTTTATCATTAGGAAATAATTTCCTCATAAAGTTTGAGTCATTAGAAAAACTACTTTGAATGGACACATCTCTGTGAAATGTTTAAACACAAAAACACAAAAATCATCAGTCGTGCTCTGACATTCTTCTCTTTTTGTTGGACCCTAATTTGAGCATGACTCTTTCCTCTTTACACAGACTTTTACATAGAGGCAGGATTGAGCTTTTATCCTGTCTGTGTATGTATATACTGTTTTTTAAAACTGAAACTCTTCCCTGCATGTGCCGTTTCATCCTCCCACTAGGATGAGCCGAGTACACTGCAGCTGCTGAAGAAACACTTGGTCCTGGAACAGACCATCGAGGACTATGCTGAGACCATCGGCCTGCTGTCACAGCAGTGTCGACAGCTGCTGGAGATGGGACATCCTGACTGGTGAGCATGTAAACATGCACACACACACACACACACACACACACACACACACACACACACACAGATAAAACCCACATGATCTAACACAGATTTCTTACCACAAAATAAATTACAGGAATGCTTGTATTTTCCACATCATAACCACAATAGAAAGTACTTAATTTTTCAGTTTTCAGTTCATCTTTCTGCGTATGTTTGACCTGTGAGGACAAATATCAAGATTGACCAAAGATGAAAGAAATGTGATGATATCTTTGGTTGTGGTTCCAAAACAGTGGTTCTACGTCACACGGTGACCGAGGTTCATAGATGGCCGTATGCTGTATGTATGCTAAAAAAAATTGTTTGCAAAGTTGGCTTCTGCTTCCAAGCCAGGACCAGGTCTACATTCTCCTCCTCCTCCTTGGATTTTTTTTCCATACACATAAAAACTACTGTTGCAAGGGCTCGGTTCGTACTTAGCTAAATAAATAGCAGTGCAGATGGATGACCCACGCCAACAACCTTTTATTCCCATCTGCTGACTTGTGCCATAGCCTACGATTCAGGTGTTATCATTGTGCAGTCTGCATACATCAACCCTGATGCCATACCGAAGTTTATTAGATCCATGTCGCATAGTGTGGCCTACAGAAACTTGATTGCTGAAGTTTCACAGCCTGTAGTGGCTTAAGAGAAGCAACAGGGTTACTAATGAAACATACAATAAATGAAATATGAGAAAACCAAACACCAACATTTGCAATTCAGAGCCCCATTTACTTAGTATTGGTCAGGGGTTGTTTGGTGTTTTAATAATACACACACAAACTAGAATTATCACCGTCAAGTTGCAGTTAATTAGCATGTGAATTCTTGAGTCATGGTCAAAAACGTGTTTTGTGAGGTCACAGCGGCCTTGAGCTTTGACCTTTAACCACCAAAATCTAATCAGTTCATCTCTTAGTCCCAGTGAATGTTTGTACCAAATTTTAAGAAATTCTGTGAAGGCTGAGGTATTCCATTCATAAGGCCAAAAACATGTTTTGTAAGGTCACAGTGACCTTGAACTTTGACCATGGGCGTTTTACTTTCAAATTTGGTTCACTTAGGATGAACTGATTAGATTGTGGTGGTCAGAGGTCAAACGTCACTGTGACCTCACAAAACACATTTTTGGCCATGACTTATGAATTCATACACTAATTATAACAATTTAACATAATGTCTAACAGGATAAAATGAAGTGATGACATTTTATATCCAAGAGGTCAAAGGTCAACCTCACTGTGACGTCCTAATTTTGTGCAAAAAAAACTTCTGGCTATTATTCAACTCTGTAACTCAGGACGGGGAGGTTGTGACCATATTTCCTGTAACTTGACGGTTGATGGAGACATACAACCACGAGGCAGTCATTCTAGTTTTTGTACTTGACCTGACACACTTTCTCTTCTCTCTTCGACAGTGAGCAAATCAGCAAGCGTCAGTCACAGATCGACCGTCTGTACGTGTCTCTGAAGGACCTGGTGGAGGAGAGGAAGAGCCGTCTGGAGCAGCAGTACTGGCTCTACCAGCTCAACAGAGAGGTGGATGAGCTGGAGCAGTGGATTGCTCAGAGGGAGGTGGTTGCCAGCTCGCCCGAACTGGGTCAAGACTATGAGCATGTCACAGTAAGTATGTCGTCAGATGGTGTCTGTGGATGAATAATAGATTTAAAAAAACATTTTTATAAGTCACATACTGAAACAACACTGGTCTCTTTTGATTGTTTATTAAGTCAATTAATCATTCATTAACAGCAGCTTATAAATCTGCTCTGTGAATGAGTGACTAATTCGAAAGCATCTGGAGAATAATAGATGTGCAATTACAAACAATATAAAACATGAAATTTCAACATATTTTATTCTGATCTTTTTATATTTCAATTCCTTTCTTACCTCCACCCCTGCTGCACCTCCAGGTCCTGCAGGAGAAGTTCACAGAATTTGCTTCAGAGACGGGCAGTGTGGGACAGGAACGAGTGACAGCTGTCAACCAGATGGTGGACGAGCTCATCGACTATGGCCACTCGGAGGCTGCCACCATTGCCGAATGGAAGGATGGGGTGAACGAGGCCTGGGCCGACCTACTGGAGCTCATGGAGACCAGAGCACAGATGCTTGCCGCCTCACACCAGCTGCACAAGTTCTTCTCCGACTGCAGAGAGGTAAGGTGCCTGAGGAACAAAGCTGACGTGGAATGATACAGTGAAATGCAAGAAGAAACAAGAACACAATAAGCTGTGTCCCAATTCAGGGGCCACATCCTTCAAAGGACACGGTCTACGAAGGTGTGGTCCTTTGCAGATTTCCACTTTGCATCACCAGCTGTGCCCGTCCTTATTGTTGCAGCGCAAAGTGCAGCTCGTCACCGAGCAACTGTGATAACCCATTACTTTTTCACAAAATTTTGAGGTTTTAAGGCCTTTGACCGTTAGCTGTTGAACTGAGCTGAAACCCAATACTTACATTTAAAAGTGTAATCCTCAGGCTCTGTTGGTGTTGTTTGCTGTCATATTATTTTCATTACCAGCATACATTGAATCTTGGGATAGGTTGGGCGATGAAAAGAAGGATGCATTTGAAGGAGTATTCAAAATGGGACAGCCTAGCTGAGACGCAATCAGTCTTAAGATGCAGCCTCTGAAGGATGCGGTCCCTGAATTGGGAAACATTTTTTAGAAGGAACAGTTTCATTTCAACAGATTTTGTCCATGCATCTTCATTGCATATTTAAAGTTTAAGTGTTTTTGGTGAGAATAGAGAATGTAAATGAAATGAAATGAAATAAGAACAGAAGGTATTCTATTGTAAGCAGAAAATTAGTATCATTGATTTTTTTGTTTTTGTTTTTTCTGAGCTGTTTAGAGCGACACACTGTCAACAGACATGTATTTTGGAGTTCATTTTTACGGTTTTGAAAAGATTAGATGAATCAATTTGGCTTCATGTGTGCCTGAAAGATGCTTGTGAAAGATGCTTGTGTACCTGTATACATGGAGCACTACTGCACGGCTTTATGTTTTTTTTTCAGGTCCTGACTCAGATTGAGGACAAACATCGAAGACTGCCAGAAGTTCGGGCTCGGCAGGGCAGCACTGCCAATACCAGCACCCTACAGAGACTGCTGCACAGCTTCGAACAGGACATACAGTTGCTGGTCACGCAGGTACAGACACAAGCGCATGAACAGACAGCATGTAAAATTACCTGCTGCAATAGGAGGGAGGGAAGAATCACAAAGACTTCCCTCAGTGATAATCACTGTAGGATTTTTTTTAATGCTAATATTGATTGCTTTCACATTTACTTATCCAGCGGCTCTTGTTTAGCATGCATGCTCTCTTTAGCACACCATGCCTCACATGCATAGAGACATGAGGTGGAGGTGATCATTTTGAATCAGTAAAATAACAATAATGATTACTACTACTATTTATATTATTTTCATGTGTCTTCATACACAAAAGCCTCAATTTACATGGACTAAATTGTTGTCCCAGTACAATATCCGTTATTGTACTCTATTTTGTTATATTGTGTTCTACTTTACAGTGTAGTGTTATACGTACGATAGAAACTTTGATGTGATTCATTTGTTATCATTATGTTAAATTGGAAATAAAAGTTGAATTGGAAATAAATTGACAGTAAAAAATCTCTGGTTATTTGTGAATCTGAATCTTCATGGAAAAACTGCCTTCTTACTCTGCATTTAATTTTGCTTTGTCTAGTCTGTCATGCACCTGGGGAACAGAAACAGTGGTACATTTTATTGAAGAACGATGCAAAATCACAGCTGCTCTGTGTCAACTCAGAGCCTGTACCTCTTGGCCCTGACTAAACACAGCTGTCAGAGCATCTGTGTTTTCTGCGTCATTTGGAAAACAAACTCTTTCTCTTTTCATTTCCTTTTCCGTTTTTTAATATCTGATTCTTAAAGTCTTCTCTCCCCACTCTTCTAGGTGCGTCAGCTACAGGAGAGTGCAGCCCAGCTAAGGACGGTGTATGCCGGCGAGAAGGCCGAAGCCATCGCGTGCCGTGAGCACGAAGTGATGCAGTGCTGGAAAGAGCTGCTAACATCCTGTGAGGAATGTCGCTTGCAAATCACCACCGAGACAGACAAGCTGAGGTTCTTCGGCATGGTCCGAGATCAGATCATGTGGATGGACTCGATCATCTGTCAGATAGGGACAGGAGAGAAGCCCAGGTATTTTCACCACAGCAGCAGGAAACAAAGACTGTGGTTGACTGTGTCAACCTCAGGGTTAAATCAAGCTGGTAGGAGTGTGTACAGTTTTCACAATCTAAAATGACCTGGACGAGCAGAGTTATAGTTTCAGCATAATTACTCTCAGTTTGTGTCAGACTCAGGGGCAAACTTGTTATTACCAGATAGTATACAGTATCAATGCACTGTATATTATCTGGTAATTACCAATGTAGGAGCAAATATCCAGTCATCCTGCGTTTCAGCATCATGTGGCTTTTGAATTTTAGTTAGATAGGAAAATTTCTGATGAGAGAGAAGAAATTCTCACTCAAAAGTAGGACCTAAGTATTTTATATAAAAGTGCCAAAACCTGATTTCAGCGCAGAATAAGTCTCGTTTTTTAATCCAGTGTAATCTGTGATCTGAACCAACAGCAGGGCTTTCTAAAGCAGCTCACACAGCAATATTTACCACATTTTAGCAGTTTCACATCCCTGTTTTCACATCTTAAATTTACAAAAAGAACAGACTTTTTCTTTATTGTAAATACATCTATATCAAACAATTTTTGACTGAACAGAACAATAATCAATGATGTGATAGTTTTCTAATGATCAGCAACTCTATAAAAAACCCAAAATTTGACTAAAGGTTTCCCTGAGCAACATACCAGTCTAAATATGTGTGCAACACATCTGTGTTTCTGTTAACATTGACTATATCATAGATTACATCGGGATGATAAATTTATTTATTCAAAAATGCAGTAGAGACATAACATTCTGGTGTGGTGTGGCTACGCACGCTACAGTGTGGTAGCCAATAGTCTTAAAAACTATGTGTGCTGGTGAGCTAAGTGTCTGTTGGCTATGTGGTTCCTGCAGGGACGTGTCCTCAGTGGAGGTGCTGATGAATTATCACCAGAGTCTGAAGAGCGAAGTGGAGGCTCGCAACAGGAGCACACTGGAGTGTATCGAGATGGGAAAGACCCTGCTGGCTGCTAGAAACCCTGCGGCTGAAGAGGTGAGACGAGGAAATGTGATGATAAGAATAAACTTCAGTTAATGATTTACAAGGGAAACTGATTCACTGCAGCAGCTATCAGTTCAAAAGAATTAAATTAAAACATTGTTTTTATATAGCATCTCCTTTAAAAAGATGTTGATGAGTAGCCACGGCCCCATGAAATGTGAAAAAAAAATGTGTTTTTGAATTAAGCCTTTAGACTTTTGAGGAAGAATTGACGGCCTCGAAAGTACTATTATTTTAAAACCCAGATGTTTCTTATTCAAGCAACAGACTTCTCAGATGCTGTGTCTAAATTCAGGTACCTCTATACTCACACTTGCTATTTTGAGTGCATAAGTGCATACCCAGATAGTGCGCTCAAAATGGTCAAAATATTTAGTGTAAAATGATCAACACTGCTCATCCTCAATGGTTGCCATCTTGTACAAATACAAAAATGTACCTTCCAGGGTGAAAGCGTGTACAATATACACAATGTGAAAACTGCGATAAGGATTTTGAATTTCAAAAGCATTTCCATCTTAAGATAGAGGAATGGATAGAGTACTTAATAATGTAAAATGGACTTATACTTCTATACCAGTTTTCTAGTCTTACTGACCACTCAAAGCGCTTTACACTACTTGCCACATTCACCCATTCACTCACACATTCATACATCACACTCATACGCACAGTCATACACTGATGGAACTGCCATCAGGGGCAACGTGGGGTTCAGTATCTTGCCCAAGGATACTTCGACATGCAGAAGAGGAGCCAGGGATCAAACCACCAATCTTTTTAATTAGTGGACGACCAGCTCTACCTCCTGAGCCACAGCCGCCCCAGTGATCCCAGTGATCCCAGTGATCCCAGTGATCCCAATGATCCCAGGGATCCCAGTGATACAAATGGAAAAACAAAAATAACATAAAACACAAAGATGTAAATAAGAAAATAGAATAATAAAAGCAAGTACTAAAATCAAGTTACCAAAATCTCAACTAGAAACTGAACTAAAACTAAAAACTAGCGCCACATTCTAGATATATACAACAGTACTGCCTGGAAATATTCTGTACATGTACACAGTGCAAGATATTTTAGCACTGATTTTAAGTATGACTTGTGACGTTGTGATTTTGATTCTCAGATCAAGGAGAAGCTGGACAAGGTGGTTGCTAAGCAACTTGAGCTGTCTGAGAAGTGGGACAGGCACTGGGAAGTCCTACAGCAATGTGAGCACACACACACTCACACACAAACCTCAATGCTTTCATAAACATACACAGATGTACGAACACACAGAGACACAACACATATAGATTATAAATACACATGTATTGTTCAAGTGGAGAATGTGAAATCAAAAAATAGAGAATAAAATGTTATTTTTGTTTCTCCTCTCCTCCCCTCAGTGTTGGAGGTTCACCAGTTTGCACAGGACGCCGTGGTGGCGGAGGCTTGGCTGACCGCTCAGGAGCCGTTTATTAGCAGCAGTGAGCTGGGCGCGAGTGTAGATGAGGTCGAACAGCTGATTCGTCGACATGAAGCCTTCCGCAAAGCTGCCGCCACCTGGGAGGAGCGATTCAGCTCACTGCGACGACTCACCACGGTAATATCGTCACCTCATCATCATCATCATCATCATTGTGTAAATACACACATACACAGTCTGACCAGTGTAAGAGAGTTTCTGCTGATTTGTAAGTTCTGAAAACACTATAATCGTAATCTAACAGTTGAGGATTTCCAATATGGAGAAATATGTATATGAATATCATCCATTCATTTCAGGGTCCCGTGTGACTTTGATTTTAAAGCTGGTTCTATTTTCTTTCCACAGGTAGAGAAGTTGAAAGCAGAGCAAAGTAAACTACCCCCAACCCCTCTGCTGGGTCGTAAAGTCTTCCTGGACCCCCAAGACGCCTGTCCCAGTGCATCCACCCTCCCCCGCCTCCCGATATCCCCTGTTATGAGGCAGACCATCTATGAACAGAATGAAGCTAGCTCTCCTCCCTCACCCTCGCCTGCCACCCCTACACCCTCTCCGTCTTCTGTGGTTCGTCGGCTGGGGTCAACAGTTGCCAACTACACCCCTGTAATGAATGGCTCCAGCTACCGCCACACCCTGGAGGCACGGCAGGGCAGCGTGGTGGGTGTGGCTGCAGGACTAGGCCAGCCCGCACCTTCTTCGATTGCATCTATTGCCACGGCAGCCATGCTAGTCTCAGCCAACCAGGTACGAGAAAACGCCAGCACGGTGAGAGACCAGGCAACGAAGGCAATGAGTCACCTGCAGCCAGTGCAGGCAGCAAGGGAAGTGGAGGTGAAATCATCCCCGTATCTAAGGCAACCTAAAATCAAACACATGGATGACGCAGTGACGCCTCTGCTTGTAGCCAGCAGGCTGGAGAAGGTGAGAGAAAGGGGTAGGGAGAGAGAGATGATGATGGGAGAGATAGGGACAGAGAGAGCAGAGGTGGCGGTGATGGCCGAGGTGGTACTCCAGGAGCCGAGAGAGCGTCTGCACAGCGAGCCCACCAGAGGGCCTCGGGGATCCAGGACTGACCCATTGGGCCACGCTGAGCCCCAGGTCCAGACGCACACTTACCACAGGGACCACAGGATAGAACGGCAGCTGTCCAGCGAGCAGCTGATCCAAGCACGCAGGGACGAGCTGCCTCAGGAGGTGTGGAGGGAACAGGCCGAGAGGCGGGAGAGACGGACACTGGAGAGACAAACGTCCAGCGAGCAGGAGGGCCACGGGAGCCACGAGGGCCGGCGGAGGGAGAGGGACCGACACCGGCTGGAAAGACAGGAATCCAGTGAGCATGACACCGGGAAGGAGCACTCAGACAGACGCTCAGGAGGAGGGTGAGACTGTGTTTGTACTGAGGTGTCTTTTAGGTTGAGTTATTTGTCTTGTGTAATGTGTTGTATAGTTAGTAGTTGATTGTGCAAGAAAAAAACATGAAGATGACTTCCAGCGTGACTGTCTCATTTGCTCATTTTTCCACAGAGAAAAGAGATCCACCCTGGCAGAAATTGTAGAGCAGCTGCAAGAAAGAGAAGCAGCACAGGTCTGGGGCTTTATGTTTTATGTATTATGTCATTCTTTCATTCAGTTTTATTTAAATACTCATTTCGAGTTCGAGTTACATTTTTATAGTTCATTTGGGGGAGGTTTTTAACACAAAAAAATGAAAACAAAACAAAACAAAATTTCACCTATCACCACTATTTTCTTAATGTGTTGTTTTGCATCAGTTTTTTCAGGAGATCACTACATCAATCCATGATGAAGTTTACTCTAGTTTTCTCAAAGTTGAAATTGAAACCTACAATAGCTTGAGAAGCTTTCATCTCAGAAAATGAACAGCAGCATCTACTTGCACCACATATTGTACCTCCTAGGATTTCATCTTAAGAGTTAGCTATGTAAACAGAGAATTAGCTATCTAGACAGAGAAAACTGGGTTCTGTAGAGTATATGTAATATGCAGTGTATGTGAATTGGTTAATAAATCTGGTGGATGAGTCAGTCTGCTTCATTGGAGTGACCCCTGCTAACCTGCTAGTGGGTGGGAATCACAGGGAAAACTTATATACATTACGTGATGAAAAAGAAAGAAAAGAACATCAAACACTTAACAGTGATTCTTACTTTTAAACCGTGAACCAAATTTATACTCGCTCTATCACCCCTCCCCTCCCTCAGGCCCGTGGTGAGGTGCCCCGCCTCCCTAATGGGTTACCAGAGAAGTCTTCCCGTCCCGACCGGCCTCGAGCTCGGGACAGACCCAAACCACGGCGCCGACCACGACCCAAAGAACCAGGAGAGACGACGCGGCGGTCGAGGTCCGCTCCGGCTCAGAGCAGCCCAGCAGTGCCCCAGCCGCCAACACACACCGCACACCATGAGGGCTTCCTTTTCCGCAAGCTGGACATCGAGAGTCTGAAGAAAAGCACCAACAGGTGGGTGTTCAGGGTCATAATGATAATCATAACACATGGAGGAGATGATAGGTGACGTAGAGGGTTAGGATGGACACTGGTGTCATGAGTATCAGACATGTGCATGGTCAAATAGTACTTGAAAATAATGTTGACAATTTCATTTGGCGCTTCAGGAAGGTTACAGGTACAGGTCTGACCTGTACCAGATGGGTGGAGTTTACCACAAAAAAGCTATTAAAATATTGTCAAGTAATTCAAGGACTGAAGTCGAAACACACGAAAACAAAGAAACTAAAAAAGTATTTTCAAATACTGTTTGACTTATGTTGGTTGTAGCACATGTCATTGTACTTGCTGTTTCGCATGACATCACAGCACCGTCAATTTATGGATTCCAAAATGATGACAGGTGCATGACTTTAGCATGCTAAGCTAGCAAGCTAACACACTCCGCTGACACATGTTGAACAGATGCATGACTGACACCAGCTCAGATCATGACACATGGTGCCTCACTGGTTGCCTTGGTGTGTGGGTCGACATGATATTGACAATACTCAGCTAAGCTTTGGACATACTGTATGTTTCTATATCTCACATACATTAACATTTACCTGTTTTGATTCAAAGGATCTTATGACATTTGGATATTTGCCCATTTATTCTACAGTGGAATTAAGAGGCATTTTGTCGGTTTCTATCTGCTTCCAAAGAATCTGAACATTGACAAACTAGCAATTATTTTACTGTTTCCTGTAATTGACAGAAATATACAAGTCGCATAATTAAGACCGGTATCTGGTGGAAAGGTTTAGTTGTGAATGAGTAATATATCACTATTTATTGTGATGCTTGTTGCCTGCTCTCAGCACTGTCAGTGAAGGTGCAGTGCCTGACAGTTGATAGTGGTAGATTACAGTTGATGATTTGTATTGAAAAATAATAGGTCCATCTCAATCCATCATGATTATATTTCTGCCTCACTACATTACATACATACATTACCTACCTAACTGACTTTCTACAGTGTTAATTTATGCAGCAGCACTGCAAGTTTCTAAGCTTGTAGTGTTGTCCACATTTAAGCAGTTATATAATGAAGACACATGAGCGTGCAGAAAATGAAATATTACACTATCCCATTGATAGTGGCACCAGGAGACTATGTTATTCTCATATCAGGCTGCAGCTTCTGAATATTTGATGTACAGTATGTCATCTCTGATCATCAGCATCAGTATTTGAAGACAACAGTTACATGAATTCAAACAGCAGCTCACCGCATGTGAAAACGTCATGCATGATGCTGACGATGCCTCCTGATCTAACACGAGCCCAGAGTAAAACACAGCAGAAGTGGTTGGATGCTGTGGGAGTGAAGGTTGATGGTTAAAGCTAGTGATGGCGCACACTGCTTTGTGACCTGTCGCTTAGCCCCTGCGCACACACGTACACACCTGTACGCACACACTACCTGACCTCTACAGATGACTGGCCTGCTTCCTCCGGAGAGACACAGACGGAAACGTCTCTCTGCACTGTCCCTTATTGGCTGAGCTGACCACACACAGCTAAAAGCTCATCCCCTCCCAGCTAAGGATGAGTCCCACGCACGCGTCCACTCAAGGCAATGGATGAATGTCTCGTATGTACATGCCCTGTTATGTACATAGCAAGGTAAAGCATAATCCTGAATGGCTTAAATCTGCACAAGTGTGAATCTCCAAACAGCTCCTCCTTAGACTTATTGTATGCTCTCTTTTTGATTTGAGTTTGATTGGAGGAGAAGATCTGCAGGATAGACCTTTTCCTCCAGTCAATACTGGGGAAGAGAGGTTAGTCTGTGAGGAAAGATTGAGATTCAACCTGTCTCTGTTACATAGCTACATGACGAGACACTGGGTATGTTTATGTGCACATTAATATTCTGGTATTATTCAGGATATCCAAGTTTTCCTTATGAAAATATACGGTGCGTGTGAACGGTGCCTATTCTTTATCAACTTTAGTTGACTCCAATGACCAACTTATTTTGTTTGGTACAAAAGTTCACATTTAAGTTTCACATCACTTTTGGCTTTGAGCTGTCATTGGTCAGTTTCTAATTAAAGGATTCTTTCATCAGTTTGTCAGAAGAGCTGAAACATCTTCTCAAGGTTTTCTGTCCATATTCTAAGATAATGAAAAATATACTACTGTGAAGGATTGTAAAATCTTAACACTTCATTTTAACAAAGATAAAGGTTTTTGTTAGAATAGAACAACTGCTCCTATGAGACGTATGGTGTCTGTACTCTGTGCAGTCACAAACTCTGTCACACTGTGTGAGATGGGTCTCATAAAATCTTGGTTGTAGTCTGTGTCAGGCGTATGATATCCATGGGCATAGATTTGGGTATGAACAGTAGGGATATGTCCCTACCAGTTTTTAACAATCTCAAACAATCTGGCCATTTTCACTCCACCTGCAGCATTGCCAGGTGTGTGTGTTTCCTGCAGAATGTTAGATATTATAATGAATAAACAGGGGCATGGGGTGTACTCGACGCAGATTTAAGTAGCTGCAGCTCGGCAGTAGTAGCAGGAGAGTCGATGATGAACTGTGTAGAGTCTGAAGCGGTGTGTATGTATTTATAGCTTAAATGTTTCAAAAGTCACAGAACTGAAAACATCTTTATTGGACAAAACTAACTTCAGCTCATACCATATATCATAATATCAGAAAGAAATAAAACACGATACAAGTCTGATTTCAGCAAATACATATTCAATAAAATAGAGCAAGTGCATATAAACAACTGTGTATTTTGGCTGTCCAACAAAAAATGTCTCTACCTCTACACCCTTGACGATATCTATTTTGTAGATATCAGTGGTGCGATAAATGCTTGGTGAATCATAGTGCTATGATGTAAGAACAGTCAGACACATGTCATTAACTGATATTTTCATGTTTTGGGTAGTAGCTAAACTATAAATAAGTTTTGCCCATAGAACCACTGCTATGCATCAGAAGACTCAGAAAAAGAGGAGGACAAGAGTGTGAACCCGGCCGTTACCGGGGAAAGGAGCACAACATGGAAGTTCAATTCTGCAAAAGGAATTTAAGATAAATTATTTTTTTTTTAGCAGTGGCAGCTTCCTAGTGAATTCTGTGTCATTTCATGTTGTACTTTTTGTTTGTAGACGTGGGTCAGAGCAGCAGTCACTTTGTGAAAACTTCTGACACCGTCAGAATTTTTTGTCTTTGGTCACAGTACAATCAAGGACCACCATTTTTGACAACCAGACACATTTCTCTCACAACTGTTAACTTCCATCTGGGGCAGCCCAAAATCACACGGTATTAATCGGCCTCTTGACAACGTCTCTGTGGCCAAGGCGGATGGGACATGTTGTTGTTGAATTCTAATGAAAATAATGGTTGACAAAAATGAAACTTTAAGTCCTCTTTCTAGCTCCTTCCAGACCTTTCAACCATTAAGCAGAGGTCAGAAGTAGAGCTAGAGTTATAAACCAGACAGGTTGATATTGGCTTACTGCAGATTCATCAGTATAAGTGTGTATATGTTCCAATAAGTAACAAGAAATAACAGAACAGAAATGCCAATCTAGGTTTGAGCTAGTTTAGAATCATGTCACCTTTATAAAGGTTGTTCACCAGAGAGCACTGAAAAGTTGTTTCAACTCTAAAATACCCCATTCTTTGAAAAAACAAATATAATGGATCTGTATCAAGATTGTTGCTTATCTTATGTGTTTATATTTGAAAAATTACTATTGGCCAAAATATCGTGGTCAGATTTTTTCAACCTCCCACATACGGATATCAGGCTCAAAAATTCATTGGTCAGCCTATTGTTGGAAGTTACAGAAAAGGCTGTGCAGTAAAAGAAAATTTCTGACACTGGTGCCTCCTAGTAGGATCGTCAAAAAAGACACTTTCCCAAAAAACTTCACTCTCTTATTATGATAGTTTTCTGAGACCTAATTTCCCTTTATCTTCTGTTAAATTCAACCAGGGCAGATCACATGCACCGTTGTGTAAGTTGTGTTTCCATTACACAGAGGTATTTGAAATTGGGATATAAAGCTGCACACAGACAGCTTGCTCTGAATAATACCTATACTTGGGTGTCAGTAGTTAACTGGAATGCTGTGTGCATGTAAACACACTCAGAGGGAAAAGATGCATGACCAGACTTTAAACTGTGTTGTTGCCAAAATGCCATTTAACCAAACTCCTCTTTCTTGTTTCTCCTCTCCTCCTCGGTGCTGCTGGCTGCTCCTCTCGTCTCCTCCAAGGTAAGTCATATATGAGCCCCACACACAGACACACAAAGTGTACGTAGCCTCCCTCCCCACCCGTCCATCTCCCTCCTCCTCCGTCCGTCTGTCTGTTTGTGCGTTCGTCTGTGTTTGTTCAGCAGTGTGTTTCCACCTCCCTTCTTGGCGCCGGTTCATCCCGCCTACCTACCTGTCTGCTCTGGTCAGGTGAGTGAGGTGTTAGCTTAGCAAGAGCGACTCTGCAACTCTACCTGACTCCTCGCATCTCCCCCCAACCACACCACCTCCCCACCTTCCCCGTACTCTCCCCTCCACCTTCCCCTCCTCCTCCACTCTCACTCCCCTCGCCCTCCCGGCCTTCCCACACCACAGCAGGTCATGGGTCAACCTGTACTGCGTGCTAAACAAAGGGGAGATGGGTTTCTACAAGGACGCCAAGAACACCACCACGCCCTACAACAACGAGCCGCTGCTCAACCTCTCCCACTGCCACTGCGACGTCACCAACGGCTACAAGAAGAAGAAGAACGTCTTCACGCTCAAGTGAGGAGCTGTTTTCATTCTTCTGTTTACTGTTTTGTTTCTGTACTTTTTAAACATAGGCGTAAATGTGTGCAGGACTGTTAAATGTCTGGTTCTTCTAGAGTGGATGTTGTTTCGCCTTCCTCCTAAGCGGGGGGCAGTAGTTTGGGATGAAGGGTGGACAATCTGACGATCTTATAACGTGGACGATCTTGCTTTGGCAGATGAGCTACTTTTTAGACAAATCATTACAGATCGTGCCATTAAAAGATGCTTTATTTAGATGTTTAAGTTCAATCACTACTAACCAGCTAATTGTTAACTGCTAAACAGCTAGCACGCTAACTGCAGATGGCAATGGCAGTCCTTGATCTGCTCTACAGGTTGGGCAAGCTTGGCATAGCGCCACATGTAGCAGCTCACCTGAGCGGAGCAAGAACCACTGTTACCAGTTTGCAGTCCCAAGACAGTGTAGTTACAATCCATCCGCTGGACGAGAGACCTGCTGCAGCCAGGGAAACATGAAGCAGGAGTCAGGGCAGAGACTGAACTTTCAAATCAAAACACTTACATATAGCACCTCATAAATAAATAACAGCACTGTCCAAACCAATACTCCATGTCAACTAAGCAAAAGGTGATTGGTTGTGACACAATTTGTAAACAAAAGACAACATTGGCCCAGATTTACGTTGGAACACAACTTCTCTTGGAATCAGTTTTCACTTTTTAGGATTTGGTCACATGAACAGTATAAAAGCACAATTTGGGACCAAATTCAGTCTGAATCGAATCTACTTGATCAGTGGATTTGCTCGTGTGGTGCGTTCATGTTTTGTTCAACCCTGGGAATCTTTGACAGATGAATTTACGTGTTCCACCAAAACCAACTTGTCGTAAAGTTTCTCTTCAGACATGTTTTTAAGTATGTAAAAATCCTCTGCTATGATTAATATCTTGTTCAACGTGGTTTTCCCACATAAAAAGTGAAATAAAAAGTAAAACTGGGGCTGGAATCAAATCTACTCTTACCTCCTCATTAATAAATTCTGGATCAGGCCTTGTGCCCCGCCCACCACCGCTGCTTACACTAGGTTGACAGGTGAAACAGTAGTGCGTGTCAAGATGAGCTGTGGCGCTCTAATGAAAGGTGTTACTGAGTTGCATCAAGGGAAATTTAGGGTCAAGTGTTTAGGGAGCTTAGCTCAAAGTCAGGCTATCACGGCCTCTGTTGCTTCGATTTTGACCATTCTTTTTTCAAATGTGTGTCTTGTAAGTTGTCCAACTTGATTTAATTACAGTAATTGCAAACACTATTGGAGCCAGGTCTATCCTAAAAACAAATATTTATACTATATTTAGCACTACACTGTTTTTTCCTCTCCTCTTGTTGCAGAACGAAGGACGGCAGCGAGTTTTTGTTTCATGCTAAAGATGAGGTGAGACGTTTCTGTATTTCTGTTCACATCTCAGAACAATGAAAGGAGTTGTAACATTGGATTTATTTCAATGATCACTCAGACACTAACATATAAATAATAAATAACTAATCAGCTGACATCTGTGATCCCTCGCCTCCCCCCCTCTCCCTCTAGGAGGACCTCAAAGCGTGGGTGAACAACATCACCGCCAGTATTACAGAGCACGAGGAGATTGCCAAATGGGGTCAGCCCCAACCAACTACCTCATCCACCGACGAGGGTACGCGCCGCGACGGCAGCAAGGCGGACAACAGGTCAGAGCGAGGCGGCGAGCGCTCAGACCGGGCCGAGCGAATCGAGAGGGCAGACAAAGAAAGGGAGAAAGAGAGGGAGAAGGAGAAGGAGAGGGAGAGAGGCGAACGGTCGGAGAGGTCGGATCGCGGTGGGAAGTCGGACGCGAAGCGCTCAGAAAAGTCCGGTAAGAAAAAGTGAGCTGGTCGACAGATCGGTCGGGATCGAAGAGTATGAACTCCGGGTGGGAGGCGGGGCTGTAGACTGGTAGTGAACGCCTCCCTCCTTCTCTCCACCTCCAACACTTTCAACTAAGAGGTTGTGTTTGGATGGAAAATGACACACAGGACAGAAGGATTGACCCAGGCTCACTCATAGGACGGACAGGACGAAATTTGGAGCAGGAGACATATTTCTCCCTCTCTCTCTGTCTCTCTCTCCTCTGTGTCTCTGTGAGAACACACAGAGTCACTGACGCCCCCTGGTGGCTGTTTCAGAAAACTGCCAAGGGTGGAGTTTTGTGCTGCTGAACCCCGGGCAGCGTTAACGCGAGAGAGAGACGGGACACGTATCACGTTAACTTGAAGGCTGTTACTGATTGCTGGTAGTGCGATAAAACGTAGCTCATACTGTTCCACATACTGTTTGTTTTTTCTATGAGATGAGCTCTATCTGTATGTACTTCTCGTCTGTCTGTCCTATCTACTGTATCTATCTGTCTGTCTGTAAGTTGAGACATCCTACGCTAGGTCTTATTACTCCTCGGAAATCGAAAGAGAATGAAATTATGCCAAAATGTTTTACAGACATACAAACTTAGAGAAACTTTTTTGCTAACTGTTCTCCACTTTGTCCCATCTGTCTCGAGGTCTGCCCATGACAAAACATGGAATTGAAGCTGATTTTACTTTGATACCAAACAACACTGATACCACATTCATCCAAACCCATCACGGATGAATCGACACTGTTGAACAGCTGCTGTGCTGATTTTAGGAAGATGGAAAGATGATGATTTAAGACGAGAGGAGTACAGGGGCGACCGAAGTGAACATCAAAACAAGAGGAAAGCTGAAATTTTTAATTGTTGATCAGAAATTAATTGAAACGCATCCAAAGGCTTGAAATCCTGATTTAAGGAAAGATCAAAACCCTGAAATTAGCTTGAAATGTTCTCGAGTTTAATATTGGAAAGAGCAAACGGAGAAGTTTCCCTTTGTTTGTGTAGGATTTATTAAGGATCAAAGATTTTCTCATGAAGATTTCTGCAGGACAGATGATCAACAAGGTCTTAAATCTGTGACATAAAGACTACTGGATGGCGCGGTCGCTGCAGCCACTTGTCTAATTCATAAAGATAATAAAGACAGATGCACAGTTCTTGGATCAGTGGTCAGAAAGAGATGGTAGACTGTGGTTCCCAGGGGCCTCATTCATTAAAATATTGTTTAATTTTTCTTTTTTAATGTTTAAAAAAAATGATAAAACTGCAAAAAAAAAAGTTCCCTTACGTTCCTACTTTGGGTAACTGAGATTTAAGTTTTAATATATTTGGTAACAACGTTGGTAGAATTCATTTTATCCTACTGATTTTAGCATCAAGATCAGTTTTCCATAAATTACATGTTACATGCTTTCGTCATAAGCACAAAAATCTGCACCTGGCATTGATTTTAATGAGTGAGGCCCTCAGGCTGAAAACAGGCCTCATCCACTCTTTTTTTCTCTTACAACATCGAACCACTCGATGGATTTTCTCTTCGATTAATTCACACAAATCTGTTGCATCCATTTTTATATAGAAATCAAAATATCTTCTGTGTGTGTGTGTGTGTGTGTGTGTACATATCTTTCTAATGTTGTGTGGACAAAAACCATCGTTGCGAGGACGTTTTGGGAAAGTGAACACATTTTGGCCGATCACAACTTTAAAGGGCTGTTTTATGGTTAACACTTGGCTTTAAGGTTTAGAATTAGGCTTTTTGTGATGGTTAAGGTTGGGATAAAAGGAAATTATGTCAACAAGTGTCCTCACAGCTATAGAAAGATCAGTGTGTGTGTGTGAGTGTGAGTGTGATTGTGAGTGTGTGTGAGTGTGAGTGTGTGTGTGTGTGTGTGTGTGTGTGTGTGTGTGTGTGTGTGTGTTGTGTGTTTGCGTGTGCTGCTGCTCTCCGCTCCCAGGGTCTCCATAGCTCTCAGGTTATTTATGTTGGTGTGTGCTTACCGTGTGCTTCACGTGTTAATATGTTTGTCCCCTCAGACGCAACCTCAGTCTTCCAGACATGCCCAATCTACAACAGACCTACTCACACTCACACACACACACACACACACACACACACACACACACACACACACACACACACACACACACACACAGAGAAGTATATAACTCAGCAGGTTTAACATGTTAAATGTTATAAACATGTTGCAGAGTGTAAAATGTCATCATCCCATCAGTGTAGAGTTAGACAGGAATGAATGACTGAACTAGAATGGCACTCAGTAGAACATGTACCTCCGCCAAGGCCAAATATTAACAAAAATGTCCAAAAATGTTGCGTTAGCCTATATTAATGTTATCTTGCAATGTAAAGACAAGTGATGAAAAAATTCTTGGACCCTTTAACTAGACAAGCACCAAAATTTAACGGCTTCTTCCCCTGCCCACATCCATGTCCCTCCACCGAGTCCAGTGCAAGTCGGTTCAGTACTTTTTACATAATAAACACACACGGGTGAAAACATGACCCCTGTGGCGGAGGTAATAAATGACACACAGGTGACAGCCAGGATATCAGACTGACCAAATATTTAAAAAAAAAAGAAAAAAGAAGAGGTTAAACTGTGTAAGTCGTGAGATTGCATGTTTTGCTTGGAGAGAAATCACTCGTCTAAAGAAGCTTGTCTTTGCTGCCCACTGACTCTGCATCCACACACCAGTTTATGTTTGATTTCTTGTAAACTCACCACAAAGCCATAAACAGAGAAACAATAACACAAAAAGAAAACTGAGAATAATCAGCTGTTGGATTTTGTGAAGCACGGGCAGACTACAGTTACTGTCCTGCCCTGGTTGGAGATTCCTGGTCAGATAGCATTTAAAATCCTTTTTTTTTTTTTTTTTTTTTTTTTTTTTTTTTAAATCTTTTAAATAACAATGCTGTCTCAATATCACTGCTACTGTAAGAAAATATTTTTCACTTCAGTTCTAATATTTTTGACTCTTTCAGTTAAAGTCCAGCTGAAATGATCCTGCATGTTTTTGTCTGCTACAGCACACATATCTACCAAAAAGGAGAGATTTATATTTTATATTTTTTTTGGTTTCATGATACATAGTTGAAGAACCTATTTCGATACAGCCAATCAAATTACTCTGTTTTGAACCACATTTGTTTAAAGCAGTAACGTCAGCGCTCTGTCACAGGCGGAGCAGAGCGACACACTGACTAACAGCCAGTCAGCAGCTGGAGCTTATCTCTGTGACCTTGTAGGACTGTCCCTCATGCAGTTGATGAGATTGTCCTAAATGAGGCTCAAGCGCCTCTTGCTCATTTGTGCATAGCTCATAAGCCACAGTGCAAGTTTGTTTATTTTGTCTCTTGTTCTCCTGCCACTGGTTCTGGAGCTAAGCCTGCCATCAAACAAAGACCGACCTCCAGCTGCTGAAACAGAAAAACATTTCTGATATTTCCTTTCTTTCTTTTAATAATACAAACATTGTTGACAATAATAAAACAAAAAAAAATATTTTTGACTGCAAAAAGGAATGACTTGATGTGATTTCAGTTGGACTTTAAACTTACATCATCCTCTATGAGCAGTAATTGCCATGGCTGTAGAGCCCAAAAATCCCACTTTGTTTTATATTTTTAGAAATCTATATTTGCCAGAGTAAAGTTAATCATCCTCTCTGTTCCTGAAGAGTCACACCGAGGTGATGAGCTGTGAAGAGTATTATTATATCTGGCTGTTTCTGTTTATTTTTTAGGTTGTACTTTATCCACATCAGGATTTTAAATTCTCTCTCAACCTGTTGGTTCGGTTTGTGTTTGTTATAAAAACATGTCTTGAGAAGTTGTAACTTTCTTTAATCTTTTTTTTTTTTTTATTTTTTTTTTTTTTTTTTTTTTTTTTTTGACACTTTTTATGCATCTAAATTAGGTGTGAATGCCAGATCAATGCAATCATTTACATGCATGTTGGACACAACAAACAGTCAGAGTTAAAAGAGGTGAATTATGAATGAGAAAAACAAAACAGTGCAGTGGTCTGCTGTCAGATTATGAATCTAATAGCACCTTGTTGCCGTAGATACACACAGGACAGAACATGCAGGGAACAGCTAACATGATAACATCACAAAGTCTGTAATTGAAAGTATGTGAACGTCAGCATCATGATAAAGTGAAGATCAAACCAATGTGTAGATTTGTTTAAAGTCTAAACATGAATGATTTGGATGAGCCGACCCTGCCTGTCTGTGCGCGTCTGTGCTGTTCTGTTCACATCAACCTCAGTCTGTCGGCCGAGATGAATTGACGAATAAAATACCTTTTGATTTGTCATTAATGTATTTATAGTCAGTGTTTTCTTTTCTCAATGGACATGAATGTAGACGTTTGCTGTGGAACGTGTTTCAGTTTGGATCAGTGTTTCCTCCTGCTCTCACTTCAAAACACAACAAAGAAAATTCATCTTTATTTATGGAGATAAAATCTCTATTTTCACTATATGATACCATTAAATCTTTATTTATACTCCAGCAGGCAAAAACACTGATCCAGATTTTTCTTTCAGCCACTTACATAAAGACACCAAAACCACTCAGTAGTATGCAGTAACATGGAGTATGATTTATGAAGATTGTAGAGGGGTGAGTCCAGGAGTTACTGTTGATAATGTTGATGATGATGATGACGATGATGATGATGATGATGATGATGTCAGCAATGATCTGAGACTTTATGCAACTTTTTCTTTGCACTAGGGACACTGGCCTCTTGCAGAGTTGAGGCCTGATGGTCAGTGGTGTTGGGGATCCAGCAGGGACGTCACATCCAGGAAACTCACGAGTACAAGGAGTTATATTTGAGGCTTGTATCAGGGTCAGTTGTTTGTTCATTTTAACTTTAAACAATTGGTGCAAGCCCTATGTGGGTTAACAAAGGTCAGGAAATTCATGCTAGAGCTGAAACAGGTTGATCTACAGTAAATGTTTCTGCAAATAATTTGATTTATTGTTCAAGTCACTTTTATCTGGGTGCAGCTGCCTTGTTCTCTCTCTCTCATAAACTGAACATCTTTAGTTTACGGGTAGTGGCCGAACAAAACTCCATTTCTTTTGTTTAAAATACCTTGTGTTGTTTCCGTTACCAGAAGTGCTGAAAAAGCCACGGCCAGCTCACATCATGCTCATCGCTTGTCACTCAAAACAACTGCTGCTTGTTCCAACGTCCAGACAAGAACAGATGATCAGCCTCAGTCTAGAATACACATACACACATGCACACACACACACACACACACACACATACATACTCTCTGCCTGGATCATATAATAGCAAGACAATATTAAGACTTAGGGCTCAGACGACAGTGAATGCAATCAACCTAAAATTTCTTACTACACTTTTATTTATTTATTTTTTAATCTAGCCTGTATTTATGTGTTTTCTGAGGACAATCATGGGTGGTAAATTTAATCACTCATTAATAAGAACACGTGCAGGGCTCTTGAACTCCAATGCAGACCCAGAACTTCAGGTTTTGAGGCTGACAACAGACTTGTGGAGTAAGGAGAGGCTGATTCTGTGGACATATGGATCTATTGTCGGAAGGTTAATATCTATAAATGCATCTGTTTTCTTACAGAATGATCAGGTTTACTAAAATCACAATAACATATGTTTTTAAATAGGTTTAAGCATTTGTCTTATGTGGGGCTATGTGTTGAACATGTTAGGAGTTTCAGCCTTCTTGTCAGTAAATATAAAGAGAGATACACTCATGAACACAAATCTTGACAAAACTGCACAAGATTACAGACATAGAAACTGCTCATTTCTGCTTTAAAACAAAGAAAGCACAATATTTTTTATATGAAGTTACATTTAATCTAATGAACACTCATGAGCTTCTGTTTATCTCTTTCCACTTGCCGCCATCCTTGATTATCATATTTGTCCACAGCTTTACAGTAAATTCAGGCAGCACTTTACAGTTAACTTAGGCAGATTAGATTGATTATGTTGTGCAGTTGGCATCATCTTTTTGACTTGAGATGATTTTAGCGGCTACAAAGATCTGGGCTAAATAGTCTCAGCATAGCGTGCTCTCAACATTAGGACAATTCTAGCAACATCAGATTGAGTTCTGACATTTCACTTAAACTCACTTTTCTGCATTAAACAAGCCCAATCCTTTTGTGCTCCACACAATTATTTCCAAATGTTTCTCCAGCTAAAGTTATTACACCAGCCACAGATAATCCAGTGCTGATGAGTGAATCCTGAATATTTTGCTGCAACAGTTTCTTTCTTCCCAGGACCCCAGAGCACCACTGTCTATCTGCCCTCAGCCTGTCTGTCTCTCTGTATGCTTGCCTACTGCAATCTGATAATGTACCAATGTATTTGCTCAGAAGTGTTTTCTGTAAAAAAAACAAACAAAAAAACAAAACAAAACAAAACAAAACAAAAAAACAGATGAAGAAGAAAATAAGTTGAAAATAATTTTATCCATGGTGACACTGAGAAAACTGCCCCTTGTCTTTGTTATGTTGAACTTTTTTTGAGTCTGTGTTGAAGTGAGATTGTTGATTTGTACCAAAAACCGGGTTGAAAATGATCCACAGATCCTCCACACAAACACATCAGGACAAAGAGGTTGCATGAATGACATAGTCTCTATTATGGTACTGCTGTGCATGTCTTGAAGTCCCATCCTTCCACTATACAATCACTGTAACATACCGGGGCGACACAAACTACCAACATGGAAAAAGGTGAATGAATGAACCAGTAATATATAAAATGATGAGAACCAACTGCGAATCATTGACTCTGTACAGTCGTTTCTTTGAATTGATAAATACAAATTGTGATATTGAAAGACAGTGTTTGTGTGTGTATTTTTGTAAAGCAGATAAGTGAAGTCTGTGGCCTTACAGGAGGCCACAAAGTGAGGACCAGTCTAATCTCTTGTATTTCATTTCATATAGGTAACACACTGAATGTAAAGGGGCTGTTATTCAAAGTTCATTTGTAAGGCCTGATATGGCGTACAATGTCTCAATGGGATTTACAGGCACACATCAGCAGCCCAGTTCAGGACAAGAAAAAAAATCAAAATAATATAAAATGACCAAAACATGCTTTTTTTGGTGGTACAATCTTTATCTAGGCATATTTACGAACAAAACTCTTCCTTGCTTTTTTAGGACCATATTTAACCAAGGCATGAGTTCCTGTCTGTTCTTTTTGGAGTCCTTGACATAAACAATATAGCCATAAACAGCCACACTTATTATAAAGTTAACTCTACTAAACTGTAGCATACTGTAGGAACTGTAGGGAGTGGGAGAGTCTTATATAGTTAAACTTCTTAAATTAACCAGATTTTTAAGTAAGGGTGAAGGAGTCCAAGGAGTTGTAATTTTAAATGAGGAAATTGAATTTTGGGGAAAAACAATCAAACAAAGTATTTGATTAATAATTTGTGTTTGATATACACTTAGTATCTAAACGTCTTGAAGCTAGAGTTTGAAATTGGGTCCCTGGGGGCAGAAAATCAACTAATAATGCAGGACCTACCTTTGTTGTTAATGTACTTTCGTGATGCAAATAATTTCATACGTTTGTCACTAATCAGATTTCCAAACCCAGTGGAGTGGATGAACCTGGGGCCCTTAAGGCCCCTCAGGTTTTGGGGCACCTGAACAGTTGCCCATTCTGCCCGATTGGTAATCCAGCCTTGACCACAGCCCCAAAGATAGAATCTGTATTTTACTCGGGAAGTTCAGTGTTAACACGTAAAAATGTCTTTCTTCAAAGTCAGCTCATATAGGCTACACATATAACAAAATCTGTATTTTTAAGGGTAATTATGAAGCTTCTTTGTTCACACCATATTGTAGTTGTTATGGCCCTTTGTCTTTAGTAGAGTGTCAGGAGCTTTTACTATGAAATATACAGTAGTCTGTATTATATTTTCTCACTGGAAATGAATGTTGAACATTGTTGTTGAAAATGTTTCGGTTTGGGTCAACGTTTCCTCTGTTCTCAGATCAAAATACAATAAAAATCTACTTTGAAGCCAGAAATAATAATAAAATAATAATAATAAAATTCATTATTTATTGAGATGTAAAATATCTATATTATATTGTATTATATTATAAATATATATATTATACCATTTGTTATTTAAGAATCAAAAAACAATATCAGTGTTTTTAAAGGCATTTATGAAGCCCTATCTTCACACCATTTATCGTTTATTGATTTTAGCAGGGTGTCTAGAGCTTTTATTGTGAAACGTAGACGTGACACCGGAAACGGATATGCGACACGGAATCTTTTCAGAGTTGCACAGTCCACCATATAGGCCAGTAAACGTTACGTGAACACGGAAGATGTGGTCTTGTTGCGTTTAAAATACGTCTCTATCTTGAGTTTAAGTTGCTGTTTACGATTAAAGATGTCGTACGAGCTGGCCGACACCGCGGGCTGAGCTTTAAACTGAAGTAAAATGGAGGCAAGGTTCGGCAGCGAAGTAGCGTCGGTCGTGGAAGTCGCCATCCAGGCGGCAGTGTCTGTGTTCAGGGATGTCTGGGAGAAAGAGGCGCCAAACACGGAGTGGGAAGAAACGAAGTTCGTTGACATCCAGGAGATAGAGAAGTGTCTTGTAGTTCAGATCCACAAAGTGTTCACGGAGTTCTCCTCGGAGCTGTTCGAGGAGAATGAGGCTCTGCGAGCCAAAGTGGAGCAGCTGGAGGATGTGCTGCAGAGGAAAGCCGGGCAGCTGGAGCAGGAGCTGGAGGCCAGAGTGGGTCAGCTTGGCAAGGAGATGGAGCAGCTGGAGAAGGAGCTGAGGAGCATCAGTGAAGGCAGCAACAAGACTCAGGGAGGTCCGACCCACATCCTGCTGCAGGACGGCTCACTGATAGGTGAGGGGCAGTCAACAATCAACCAATCAATCACTCCATTGGTGAACACATGAAACTCATCTGACAGTCAGACTTTAAAGATGAGTTTAAAAGCATGACCTAGAATAAAGAGATTGACCTTTAAACTATGTGTGCAGATATGAAGCAAATGCCATTTTGGCTGCTTCTAACAAGTAATTCCACTTTGAGCTGCAATGATTAGTTGATTAATAATTTAGTCAATCAGCAGAAAAATAATCAGTAGCTATTGTTATGATAGATTAATCATTTTGAAAACAAAAATGCCAAACATTCACTAGTTCCAGCTTGTTGTTTGTGAAGATTTGCGTCATTATAGATTCAGTGTCTTTGGATGTTGGATCAGTGGTCGAACTTTGGGCTTTGGGAAACTGACGGGTATTTTACAGATCAGATGATTAATCAGAAGAATAATTGGCAGATTATTCAGTAGTTGACCATTATTTATTAACATGTCAGTTGTCGATTTAATGTGGATTAATTGTTGAGTCTATAAAATGTTGAGAATTGTAAAAAATATCCTTTACAATTTCCAAGTGACATCTTCAGTTTGTTTACTTTGTCTGAAAACCCAAACATATTTAATGTACAATGATATAAAACAAAGCGATGTGGCATTTGAAAAACTGGAAGGTTAATTAGTTTTCGCATGGATTAGTTATTGATTTAATGAGCTGTTGCACATTAATTAATGAAATGAGTTTTATGTGACATTATGTCTCTGTCTTTCTTACAGCAGGAGCACCAGTGCTGTCAGTGTCCACCAGTCAATCTGCCCCAAACTGTGCTCAAAGCACCTCAGACCCTCCACCAGGTTCAGCAGAGAGTGAAGTCACTCCCAGCTCCACAGCTGAGTCTGGGACTCTCCCCAAACCTGCAGGAGCCCCAATGGTGTTTGTTGGCAGCGTCAGCTCTGCTCCCACAGTGCTGTTGGTGGGTGCTAGCCAAGTTGTCACCCAGCCCCCCACCCCATCGCTGGCTGTCTGTGAAACCACAGGAACAACACAACTCATCCTAAAAACAGCAGGGTCTCCGCCTCAAGACACCCCCAGTCCAGACTCCAGCCCCGGCAGTGGTCTTGACTCAACACAGGAAAAGGTCAGATGTTAATGGAGTTGTATTTGTCTGGAAGCAACCGTGTCATGAAAACCTAATACCTAAACTATGTTACTGTGTTTAAAGTTTTTATTTGTCTTTCTGATTATACTAGTTTGAACCGGACATAGTCCCTGTGTACTTGTCTTTTTTCCCACCCTGGTGTGATACAGTGTGTACGTTCAGGGTAGAAAGGCTGCATGAAAAGTGATGCTGCCTAAAATAAGAAGTGTAATGCAGAGGAAACTGTTATTGTTAGCGTTCTGATTGCATATCATTGGGTACAACCAACTTTATAATTTAAACTCAAATTACTTCCTTGTGCATCATAGAAACCTGTGGCAGAGGCACCTTCATGGAGAACGAGGAGGACAAGGAGAGCACTTTCTAAAATTGAAAAAGGTATGAAGAGATTTCAGACTGTTGCCACACAATGTATGCATTTCATTCCAGTTTGTGAAAGAACTGGAATAGGGAGAGGGTACATCCCTCTTGAAAAAAGTAAATATTTAATCAAAATGTTCAACTAACATTAGACTAATTTAGCTATCTTTTCCCTCCATTTCCAGTTTCCACTGACAACAGCACTGAAGAGAATAAAATCAAGTCAAGCGAAAGGCTAAGAAAGAAAGAGTCACAGACAGTGAAGCGTTTTTTCTGTGAGCAATGTAACGTTGGTTTTCATTGGAAAGGTGAATTGAACAAACACATGAAGGTCCACAAGAAGCCGTTTCCCTGTGACCAGTGCGACAGAAGTTTCCTGGAGAAGAAGTCTCTGGAAAATCATGTCTTGCGTCATGAGGCAAGTAAAGCCCCCCTGCCTTTCCCCTGTCCTCAGTGTAAAAGATCGTACAGGAAAGAGCAGTCGCTGCAGAACCACCTCAAGCGTCACGAGCGGCTGAAACCACCAAAGCCGTTCGCCTGCGATCAGTGCGGGAAAACATTCAGAATTAAGCCGTCTCTGGAAAACCACCTCCTACGCCACGAGAAATGGAAGCAGATGTTGAAGTGTCAGTTTTGTGACAAGACTTGCAAGACGTCCGTCCAGCTGAAATGTCACATGGCCGTACACTCGGAGGAAAGACCGTTCAGCTGTGGAACATGCGGGAAGGAGTTTAAGAGTAAAGACACTCTTCGCTTCCATCGGATAGTTCACACCAACACCAAAAAATACAAATGCACAATGTGCGACGAGACTTTCAAATACGCCCACTCCCTGACGGTGCATAAGAGGAAACACACGGGCGTCACTCCATTCATATGCACCGTGTGCAACAGGTCGTACAGGACCGGCACGGCTCTTAAAAGACACAGCGTAGTCCACACAGGGGAGAAGCCGTTCACCTGTCACATATGTGGAGCGAGGTTCAGCCTGAATAACAACCTCAAGAGACACCTTCGCATTCACACAGGAGAGAAGCCGTTCACCTGTCAGGAGTGCGGCAAGAGCTTCTCGGACAACAACAAGCTCAAGTCCCACATGCTCATCCACGGTGCCAGAAAGCCTTTTATGTGCGACCTGTGTGGAAAGACCTTCCTTTTCAACTGCAGGCTGCTGATACATCAGAGGTACGTGCATGCTGACAGGAATGAGGAGACAGACGGAACACAAAGGTTTTTCCAGACTAGACGTCGAAACAAGACTCTGGTTAAACCATTCAGTTGCAAAATATGTCTGCGAGGTTTCAGTGCTGCATATTCACTCAAACTTCACGAAAGAGGCCACAGTGAGCACAAGGAGTACAACTGCGGCATATGTGGCAAGTCTTTCCATAATAAATACTCCTTTGGCTATCATCAGAGGAGCCACTCAGGGGAGAGGCCCTTTGTTTGTGATGTGTGCGGGAAGAGGTTTTTCCACGCCGGTAGTCTGAAGCAGCACGAGCGGATTCACACGGGTGAAAAACCGTACAAATGCGACCAGTGCGGCAAAGCTTTCAGAACAGATGGAAACTTCTACAGACACTTGCGGATCCACACAGGCGAGAAACCGTTTGAGTGTTTGTACTGTCAGAGGAAGTTCCACCAGTCCAATCAACTTAAGTCTCACCTGCAGGTTCACACCGGGCAGAAGCTCTACTCGTGCCAGCAGTGTGGCCGAGGCTTCTCTGACTCAAGGCAGCTGAAGAAGCACAGCTGTGATGGGTCGTAGGTGATGTGATGTCACCAGTACACTCAGCTGAACGACAAATGGGAGCACTTGTGTTAACCCGATAGTCATAAATGAAGTGGTGGTATGTTGTATTAAGGGAAAAAAATTTACTTCAAAAATTACAAAATATTACTCAGCTGAACAAGAGGGACACTGACAGAAATAACTAATTAGTTTATCATCATTATCTCTTGTTGAGAGCTGGTGCATTGAAATGAAATTCAGCTGTTCTAGTTTTGAAATTATGTTGAGTTCTTTGCAATTATAAAGTAACAATAGAAAAAGATTTTGCTTGTGATAGCTTCACGGTACGATAGGGTGCTTGTTTGTCCCCGTGTTCTTGTAACACTTTAGGGCTCTGCTAACTCTCACTTGTCATTACTCTTGATATATTACAGTTAAGGGACTAAACTAAAGTATCTAATAAAGCACTGTAAAAGCAGTGGCAGGTCTACTCTCATCCAGAGCATTCACAGTAGAGGTTAGCAGCAATGTTTGTGGCATTTATAGTTCTGTTTTTCTCTATTTGCTTCAGCAACCTCAGCTGTTAAACACATTATAAAAGATAGTTAGGACTGTTTACCCTTAAAGGACGTTATGGCCATTTAAAAATGTCAGTTACACATGTGAAACAGAGGTTTTGAGCTAAGATGCCTCTGTAAATATTGTTAAGGTGGTAAATGCTACATAAACTCCCTCTTTCTGTTAGGAATAGATAGGAAGTGAAGCTTTTCTCTTTTACAGATTGAGTTGATATTAAATGAAGATTAAGGTAATTGTTATTTTGAAAGGTTTCTTAAACTGTTTTGTATTATGTTATGAGTTCACAATAATCCAGCAGAATGCCGTCAAGATGTGATTATTTTAGTAAAAAATGTACGTTGTATAATATACAGCTCTATCCAATAAGGCCGTGTGTATACTATTTTTCGTTGTTATTGCAATTAAAGAAAATTTGCAATCAAAGCAACTTTGAGTTTTATTTTGAAATGGGGGCTTTTACATTTAGTGCTACTTCCCTTTCCGGAGTCAATGGCGCCGATTCTGCTGCCGTTTGTCTCCAACGGTTAAAGAGTCAGCAGTGAAGTTTAAAGATAAAATGTCAGAGAACTCGATGTTTTATTTAGAAACTAAGTCCATCATGGAGACTGTCATAAAGACAGCCGCTGATGTTATCGGAAATTTAAAAGAAGAAAATTCCACAAAGGAGCCAAATATGAGACGTAAGGTGAGCGAACGGTGTATGTTATTGATGTAACTGTGAAACGAGACATTTGTGTTGATTAAAGTAGTCCGAGATGTTGTGGTTGGGGGAGATTGGACCGACGGAATAAACTCAAGTAGACGGACAGCTGAACAAAACAAAGATGGCGTAGAGTCAGTTTGTACGATAGCTAGCTAACATTTACAAGATAAAGTTCCGGGTACATAAACTACACACTACACATATATATAAATCAGACTGTAAATAAAAAAAAATAGTGGCGCGGGCTCTTATTACGGGTTTTTAAATTACTTTATTACTATTTTGTATTAATGGCGCCTGACAAATAACACCCCCATTCATTGAGTGAGTTATAGTTTTATCATTCATAGTAGCTGAGACGATGTGTTGATTAATGCATTAGTTGATCAATTTATCGGTAATTGCTGATAATCGATTAACCGTTTACTCATTCTTTAAGCACAAATGAGACTATCGATTCCATTCATCAGTTGAGAGGATTTTCTACCTTTCTTTATCACATTTGATAGTAAACTTAAGTTGTTCAGGTCTTGTACTCCTGGTTGATAAGAACAATCTGAACATGTCACTTTAAGTTCTGGGAAATTCGTTTTTTGTTTTTTTTGGCATTTTATTTGCTATGATTGAAATAATTTTTAGTTGCAACCCTGGCCATAAAAATAATCACAGTTTGTATTATCATGTTAATTGACCCTGTAAATTAAATTCAAGCTGTAAAACTATTCTCTGGTGGATATTGGCTTCACATCCAGTGAACTTGTTTTAAGAAATGATCCATCTGGAAAATGTCTCCTGGCTATTTATCTTAATTTTATTTGACTTTCAACCAGGTTAGCCTGTGCTTAGCAGATGTGGTCATTAGACTGAATACTGTCTACCTGTAAAGAGCCTTATCCTCCTGATTAGTTGTGATTTGATTATTATGCTAGACATATTGTATTATTAATGGACTATATTGGATCATCAGTTGAACCCCTTATAATGCAATAATCAATGTATAGGGTGATGGTTTTCTATTATTCGGTATTTATACCATTACGTTGTATTAAGTTTTTATCCATTTTGGAATGACTTTTTAATTAATTTGACAGATTTTTCATGAGCAGTTGGTACCAACACCAGGTTCATATATCCACTACAAATACATATTCATATCAACATCAGCTACTTTCATCTAATAGCTCTTTTATTTTAATCCTCACAGTCAGACAGCATCATGGAAATGTTGGCACGGGAGGCAACAAGAAAGATCAACGCCATTTTCTCCCAATTGTCATCAGTGCTGCACAATGAAAACAAGACTCTGAAGGACAAAGTGGGACAGGTGGAGAGCGAGTTGAAGACCATGACTGAAAACTTTGAAAATGCCAGAATGTGGAGAGAAAACGTCCTGAACGGCTGCCCCGTCCTGTTTGAGCAGAGTGGGTTGATTTTCACCTTGAAGCCATTTGGGATGCTAAAAAGAAAAACAGATGAAGTATCAGAGGGAGTCACTGATTCATCGCCTGCTGCTGGGACACAGAGTGGACATGATGCTGGTAAGTTTCCATTAAAAGAGAAAACCACACAAAAATAATAACCATAATAAAAGTGTGATGTAAGTGGGGAGTGCTGGATGACATAAGTGTGAGTGTGTTTGTGGTCGAAAAAAAGAAAGCAATATAAAATCTATAATTATAGCAAATGAGAATTAACATGACATCCAAAGTAATACAGTTCATAATTGGCTTCAAAGTGTAATCAGCAAAACTCACACACATAAAATATTGTATATTACAGATTTCTCTGCATTACTTACTATTCATTAACACAGTACAAAGATTCAAGGACTGTAGCACAAAAAACAGAGAATGTAAAAATCAGCTGTAAATTGCAGAATGAAACATGAAGACAAATTACATTTAAGTACAAACAGTGGGAAAAAGTTGAAGAAACACTGACACTGTCATGGCTGCTCATTAACAGGACTGGGCAGGATGTTTCACATTACAAGAGTCAGATTTTGTCTCACTGATGCTGAAACTCTGTTTTACAGTCACACAGTAGATACTCAAGACATGAGATGAGAAAAGGTGGAGCGTTATGGCAATAAATAAATCATCCTGCCAAACTTTTTTTTCCCACTTTAATTACTTATTTGTTTATTGAACAACAAACACAAGTTTAATACAACGCACATCATCAGCAAGGTGATTATGAAATCCTGCAGGTTACCGCAAACCTAATAAAATCAATCAGGCGTTTCCTTTGAATTTTACATATTTCTTTCTTAAGGAAGAGGGAATAAAAACTCATCAACTTACAATGACACAGATGAAGGTGGTAGGGGTTTACTATCTTTCCAACACAGTGCATCACATTTATTAACTGTCGTTTTCACTATTCACTAGAGTTTAAGCTCTGATGATGTGGTAGAAAATGTGTATTCTGTGAAACCATAATGTTTTGGGTGCTAGGAAATCATTATTTCCATCTGGTTTTGGAGGAACTTTGACCCAGATAGCCAATACATTATAATTACTTGGAACAGAACATTTACAGTATTTTCAGTTGACTTTAGCAACAACTAATGTGTCTTTGGTTTCATTCTTTACTGTTCATTTTTTGTTCAGATGGCAGAGAAGCAAAAACGGAGGTGAATTCTGAAGCTGAGTCCTCACCGGGAACTAGACAAGGTGAGATTTTAAATAGTAACTATGAAAGTAATACACATTAATACACAGGAAAAAAAGACTCCAGTAAATATATTGGAATTAAAGGTCCCATATTTTACACTTCTCCTGTGATTTATTTGAAGTGTCGTGTGCATTTCTCTGTGGACTGAGCTCTTTGATACTTTCACAGTATTATTATAGAAAAAAAACATGGAAATCTCATTTTATTCAGTATGGGACCTTTAAGTGTAAATGCAGTTATGATGGGACTGGAACTCTATTCTAACATTACAGAATATAACCATGATTCCTTATGTCAGTTTAAGTTCATTATTCCACAACTGGTCAGTAATTGTGTAAGTTTAGATTGATTGGAGTAATGATTTTACGTGTCAAAGCATTTGCTTTTATCTAAAAAATGACTGTTTTTGCCTCTGTAGTGTTGTTACTCTGGAGATGTGTGGTCAGTTTTATCTTTTCTACTCCCGTCTAGACAGTGCAGAGGATTGTACCACAACGAACATGACAGAATCCACAAACACTGACGGCCAAAGCACACAGGAAGCAGAGGTCAAGAGGAAAGGGAGGATGTTCATATGTGATGTCTGCAACAAAAGCTTCAGTCGTCACTTCCATCTGATGAAGCACATGAACACTCACAAAGAACAGAGGCCTTTTGCCTGCAACCAGTGTCCGAGAAAATTTAGGAACACAGCAACTTATGAGTACCACCTGCTGCGCCACGAGGAGAAGAAGTACGCTACCTTCAAGTGCCAGCTCTGTGAGAAGACGTTCAAAACAAAAATGCACCTGAAGACTCATCAGCTCGTGCACACAGACACGAGGCCGTTCATCTGCTCCAGCTGTGGGAAGGGTTTCAAAACTCAACACAACCTGCGGGCGCATCAGGTCGTCCACACCACTGAAAAACCACACAAATGCTCAGAGTGCGGTGAAAGTTTCAGGTACGCCTTCACCCTGAAGTGCCATAAAAGCATTCATACTGGAGAACATCCTTACAAATGCACGGAGTGCGGCAAGGCTTTTGTGAAGAGGAGATCGCTGAGGGCGCACCAGTCGGTCCACAGAGGGAAGATGTTTACATGTGAGACATGCGGAGCAGGTTTCACCCTTCAACACAACCTGAAGAGACACATTCGTATTCACACTGGTGAAAAACCGTTCAAATGTAAAGTCTGCGGGAAGAGTTTCATTCAAGACAACAAGCTGAAAGCACACATGCTCCTTCACGGTGCTTCCAAGTCGTTCATGTGCGACATGTGTGGAAAGACTTTTCTGTACAACTGCCAGCTGCAGAAACACCAGAAAGTTACTCACGATGAAAGACAAGGGCAGGTCATTAGAAGACGAAGTCGGGAGCGAGGTAACCGCAGAGTTATCTATCGACGGGACAGAACGACAGTCGATGTGACGCCTTTCAGCTGCAAGACCTGCCGCAAGGGCTTCGACACGGCGAGTTCACTGAATAGACACGAGCTGATCCACACAGGTCAGACACCATACAACTGCCACACATGTGGGAAGTCTTTTTTCTACAAAGCCACGTACGACTACCATCAGCGGAATCACTCAGGGGAACGACCATTTGGTTGTGACATATGTGGGAAGAGGTTCATCATCCGTCAGGCTCTCAAGTCCCACGAACTGCAGCACTCAGGAGAGAAACCACATAAATGTGAACAGTGTGGCAAGGCCTTCAGGATCTACACAAACTACCTCAGACACTTGCGGATCCACACAGGGGAGAAGCCGTATGAGTGTGAAGTGTGCGGAGTGAGGTTCAGGCAGTTGGGACACGTTAAGTTTCACATGCAGGTCCACACAGGAGAAAGACCATATTCTTGCAGCAGCTGTGGACTTGGATTTTCAGATTCAAGGCTGCTCAAGAGACACAACTGTACTGAGAAATATCAGAAAATGTTAGGGAACACACTCCAAACAGCGTGAAACTAAGCATTATTTCATCCACAGTGCTGCACTGCAGTGAGAGACTTACCTCATAAGAAAATGTCATCTTGGTCATTTTGAGGGTTGCAACTAAACTCGCAACATTAAACTCCAATGGTCATTCGGGCATCTTCTCATTCCTCCGAAAGTTTTTTCTATTTCTGAAACCTTAAAATGTTTAATTGTGAAGTTTGAAGCGTCAACCAAAAATACAGCCAATATACAAAACCCCACAATTCTGCATTTGATAAAAGTTGCTTTAAATTATATGACCCCCTAATTTTCATATTTTCATTTTTGCTTTAGTATTGGATTGTGATAAATTCAAAACAGCAAAGTGCATTAAATAAATATTGTCTAAATAAGATTAAAATTCTATGAAATTCTATTTTCAAAGCTGTCCAGGTGATGACACAATAGCTTTTATTTTGAAGGTTAAAAAAGTCTGCTCAGTCAAGGACAGGCACCATCTCTTTACAATGCACTTCACTTTATTTACTAGTTTATTTTGTTTAATGGAGAGCGTCACATGGTGCAAGGCAATGTAATGGTCCATTTGATCGTCTTTGATAACAACATTTATATTATTATAAGACACTATTGACATTAGTATTAACAAGGCTATGAAGGCCCTGATTGATCCCTGTAAAGAATACTGCAATTATAATGAGCAATATTCACCTGAATAATCTGGAATGAATTGCTAATAAAGTTTTAATAATAGTGTTACCATAGTCTTTGTAATAACCACACTCAGTATGGATTGCACTTACATTAATATCTGTTAGCCATGAATTAATAAAGTGTTGCAGTAAACATGTTTTTAAAGACACATCAACCGTCAGTTTCACCAATGTCAAGGCAGTAACAATAAACTTTCTAAATAACATGTAAAGATAGAAAAACATTTTTAAGAAAGTAGTATTTTGCAAGGATGTTTATTTAACTACATAACATCATGTATCATGCTTCATATTATTTGATATCAAGCTGTGTGGTGCTACTACATACACCATAACAGAACTACAAACAAGACTAAGAATACCAGAATAGATACCTCTAAAGACAAAATAATGACAATTCACTTCTCCACCAACTGAAGAATATGGAGTCTTAAACCAAGTCCACTAGAGTATGGCAACATTTGTCATGATCATTTCTACTATTTCAGTTCTAACTCCTTCAATTAGTCCACTCAATTTATTTTGAAAATACTGGCAGGAAGGGTTACAATGTTGTCACGTCTGACTCGCTGTAACCACTGGAGGCAGTATACACAACAAGTCAACAGTAAACTGTCTTTAAAACAATAGCTCTTTATTTATACACATTTTAACATTGCTGCCGTTATGGCTCTTACTTCTAATACCATACTATTGATAATATACGTATTGATAGTAATTATTGTTTTGGCCACTGGAGGGCAGTAAACACTCATGTGTTTTAACTACACCTGCATCACTTGTTGGATCCCTATTGATCCCAACTTTACATAACAGTTTCATTATTTCCCCAGAAACCAACCAGTACTCTAAAGCTCATTGGTTAAATGATTGGTTGATGAATTGATTAGTCGACTGAAGGAAAATTATTTGGCAACACTTTTTTTATGCATATATATCAAAACCTCATTGATTCCTAAAATATTTACTTGCTAGTTTCACGGTTCTGTGATGGTAAACTCAACATCTTTGTATTTTTGACTGTTGCTCAGACAACTAAAGCAATTTGAACATGTTAACTTGAGCTTCAGGAAATAATGATGGACATCTTTCACTATTTTCTGATATTTCTGATATTTTTATGACAGCTTATTTGAAAGTAAAGTGTGACCCTAAATGCATTCAGTATGAGGAGGTGATTGTAAACATGTCTCCTGTTGAGAGCTGGGGCGTGGACCACAAAGTCAGAGCCCAGCTGTTTTAATTGCACAAATATTCTTTTAGGCCTGTCGGGATTCCTGACAATGTCGATGCTTTAAATTCTTATTGCATCACTGCAGTTCAGAATAACAGGAGGAGACTTTGTCATGGTAGCTGTAAATATAAACTTCAAACTACAACTACTGTTGTCTTTTATTGGAAAAATAATCCACATTCTGTTAAATGTTTCCCATGATCACAGATGCAATATGCTAGTCAGAAAGACCTCATCAGACATTAATTAGGCTCTCTAATTCGCTCTACTCTTTGCTTTAGCAGGAGTAACTTTTTTTGAATATCACATATTTATAACACTTTGTTCATCATCAGAAAAAAAGGAAAATATATTTACTCATATTAAAGACACTTATTTTTATTCTTTCACTTATTTACAGTATTGTCCTAGCCTTATCTTAATACTTGGAAATCATTTCTAGTATTTCTGCATCTTCTTATTGTGTTACAGTATTGTAATCAAATAGTTTACACTTTACTGAGTGGAATATCACTTTACTTATCATATGAATCTTCATTCGTGGTTCACCTCCCAGAAACTGAACTAACTTTAGTTACGTGCATGTGCTTTTATTTTGAAAAACACGACCAGGAAGTAAAAGGTGAGATTCGTGTTGTGAGTGGTACGAGTTTTTGGTACGAGACAATGTTGTAGCATCAAAAGCTATTTGCTTTCATTATAAATTAATAGAACCGCAGCAGCAGTTGTAGCCGCGCATTAACTTGACAACATGTCAGACTTGGAGGCGCAGGTCGGCTCCATTTTGGAGATAATGGTCAATACAACTGTCACAGAAATGACCAAAGTTACGGCTGAAAACACACACGGCTGCTCGGAGGAGAAGGTACGTTGTGCTGTTAGTAACCACAGTCAGTGTGCGCTGTGTTTTTGTTGTTGTTGTTTTTGTTATTGTTGTTGTTGTTTCTGTGTAATGCTCCTCTGTGCGTTGACGCTCCCTCCTAGACAACCAGCTGATCATAGAAATAGAAGAGCTAGCTAGCTGCTCTAGTCAGTTATCAACGGCTGAACTCTCATTTGTTCCCGACCGCAGGGCTGTTGTGCAGAGTTTTGGCTACATTCAGGCTAAGTTAAATTAAAGCATGTAAGTGTGGTTGGTCAAGGTACCACAATAACCCAGAAGAATCCATCTTTGGACGCCATTTTGAGTTGGACAACAGGCTCAGGCCTATCTATCTGCTGTATGTCTAGAAACGTTTCGGCTACACTTTTCACTTATAGTTACCTGCCACGACCGTGATCAATCCATCAGTTCATATTTTATATTTGGGCCTATAACTGCAGTAATCATAAGGTGTCTAACTAAAACACCATGACAGCTCAGCTAATTATTTTTTTTATGTAGTTAGTTAATATGAAAAGCCTGCAAACCTTTTCTTTTCTCCTAACACACTACAACCAAGTGTCAGAGGTAACTAAGAACAAGTACTCAAGTTCTTGAGGTGGGCCTACATCTATTTTATAATGTTTTGAAGTACTTTATACTCCTACTCAGTGATGAGAAATAACTTAATACATTTGCAATGGAGAATTCTTATATTGTGGTATTGATACTTTCACTTAAGTAAATGATCTGAGTACTACTTCCACCACTGCTGCTACTACATCACATTTTTAGAAATGAATATTATAGTTTTCACCCCAACGACAGCTGCACTTTGTAGAGAATTGTCAATTTTTTTTTTTCAGTGTCCTACTGAGTCAAATGTTTAGTCTATAAAATGTCAAAAAAAGAAAAATTAAACAAGTTATAAGAGCCCAGGCCTTTAAAATTGCTTGTTTTGTTCAAGCAAAATTCTAAAGATATTTACTTTGAAGCTGAAAAGTTAATCATGCAACAGAAAAATAGCCAGCCAATATTTTGATAATTGATACATTTTTTTGTCAAATTTTACACAAAAACAGTGGAAAAAAAAATACTTATATTTTCATATTTCAGTCTCAGAAGAGAAGTTCTGCTTTTATATAACCGTAAACTGAATATTTGGGGGTTGGGGGGGATTTCTGCACTTTAGGTTGAGCAAAACAAGTCATTTGAAGACATTGCCTTCAACTCAGCAACATTTTTTGACTCCCACAGGGACAGTTAGTGCAGTTGTTAATAGATAGATAGATAGATAGATAGATAGATAGATAGATAGATAGATAGATAGATACTTTTATGGGGTATAACAATGGTCTCTTATTCATCATCATACAGTGACTTACATGAATATATATCATTTTTTAAATTGTTAAAACAATTAAAAATGTACCTTCTATGACATACAGTATAATGAGATACAAGATAAAATAATAATAGTCCTAATTGGTCCCATAGTAAGAAGATATTATTAGTATAATCTTAATATTGTACCATATCATTATGATCATTTCATTATATCCTTCTGTATTATAGCATGAGTAAGCTCTGGCCCTTTTTATGAGTGATGTACTGTATTGGTACGAAATAAGTTGATTGTTTCAAGTTTGAAAATTCTTTAAATTCCCAGACTCTGCCTATTACTCTCCCTGATTATCTGAAATAGTCGTTTCATTTTCACCCTCTATTCTGCTGTGACACTTGATAAGTATTCACCTGTCCATCAGCCTCTAACAGTGCTCTGTGCTGTTCCCGTCAGGTGATCCAGTTCAGTGTCTTCATGACGTCTCTGGCTCGAGAAACTGTGGAGAAGATCTGCCAGCTCTTCCATGAATGTTCAGCTCTGCTGCGGTTAGAAGTAAGTCACCTGACTGCATTGATTTGTTTGTCTGCAGAAACCTGTTGCAGTTATCTTTGGAAAATCAATGTCAGTTTTTCTGATTACAGTCTTATCTGACTGTCATTATATCATAATGACCATATTACAGCATGCTGTGATGATGTTGAAGTATTTACAAACACATCAAATCCTGAATTTATGTTGATTTCCGTTTAAAAAGCTGTCTTGTTTTTGTTCTGTAGGTGTCGCAGGGTGTGGCAGAGATTGACGACCTGAGGAGGAGGCTGGAGATGGCAGAGACAGAGCTGAAGCTGGTGTTGGGCGGCAGCAGAGGGCAGAAGGAAGCGGAGGAGCTTACAGAGGGAGGCAGTGGACAGAAGGAGGACAGGAGGCCTCCAACCAACGGAGAAGAGGAAGACTCAGTCCAGATCAGCCACCACTCAGGGAGGAAGAGTCGCAGAGGTGATGAGTGTGTCCGTTCACTGTGTTGTTTTTCTCAACTAAAAATCAGGTGTGTTGCCTGTAATATATTATGACAAATGCTCATATTAAACACATCACATTTTTAATTACAAAAATGGAAAGAAACATTTTGTGTTTTTATCATTTCTGTTGGAAGATAATCAGAGAATGAGCTACAAATTGTTGCAAACGTAAAGAATAGTGAGTATATTTTGTATTTGTCAGAACGCAAACTTCAGGATGTAAGGTTAAAACAAAAGTTGGACATTTTCATATCTGTCCATTTATTATAAAATTAAAGCCAGCAGCTAATTAGCTTAGCTTAGCATAAAGACTGGAAACAGAGGTAAACAGTTAGCCCGGCTCTGTCCAAAGGTAACAAAATCCTCCTCTGAAGCTCACTCATTAAAATTTTTTGTTTTAAGTTTTAAAAGTTTTTGAGCAGTTGCCAGGCAACCGGCGGAGACTCCAGGTCGTGTCTATGTAAAACGGAGAATTGATGTTTTTGCATTTCAGTTTTTGTGTTTTTTACAAAATATGGAGCTATTCCTTTAACTTGAGTGAACAAGTACTTACTTTGATGCCACTAAACAATTTATATCATCCACCTCCATAGTAATAATAAGACATGTTTTCTTTCTGTCATTATTGTATGCTTTTATTTACTTTTGTACGACAGGATAGGAATTATATGTTTAATCAACACTTAACGAAGACAGACAACAACCTCAAGCTCATCTGACGTTGACGGTGGTCAGCCTTTGTCAGAGATTTTTTATTGTCCATGTTTTTCTCAGTTTGAGTCTTTTAAAGTCTCAGTTTGCTGAGTAGCAGAACCTTGTTAACAAAACAGGCTATAAATCTGCAATGGCCATGTATGTTAGGACATTGTTTTCCTTCTTTACCACTGTGTAAAAGAGGCTACATTGATGTTATAAAACAGTTTCACATCTTCTGTCTTTGCTCTGTCTGCTTCCTATTTGGACTGATCAAACAGAAATTGCCAGAAAAGCACTAATAAATAACTCCTTGAATTTTTCATTTTTCCAGTTGTGGCCAGTGGTGATGCTGGGGTGAAAAGGTCACCTATAATCCATCTGTGGAAAGGCAGAACTTATGAGGTAAATCCCTGTCTTGTCTCACACAGATGTTCATCCTCTGTTGAGGCTGAACTGGGTGTTTCTCTTTCCCACTTCCTGTTATTTCCCTCACTTAACACTTATTTATAACAGCCGGTGAATCAGATTGGATTGATTCAATATCAGTGTCAAAGAATGATATTTCTTTGTATAAAATTTCTTGTTTCAGTGGTAAAACATTTTGCCAAAAGTATGTGGACACCCAAACACCCACCCATTTGTGACTGCTGCTATAACAGCCTCATTCATCTGAGAAGGCATTCCACAATATATCAGAACATGGCTAGGAAGGTTTGCTCCCAGTCCAAATGTGTTTCCCAGTCAGCCAAACTGGGAATCACAAAGTTGGGAGCAGAGTATCGTCTCTAAAATACCAGTGTATTGGAATTATGGGGCCTGAACAGAACCATGAGAAACAACAGTAGGTCAAAAGGATGCAACATTATTATTTTTATTATTTTATATAATTTTTATTTTTAGTTATTTAAATTCTTACATCTGTCCACATCTGTTTATTCTGTCCTTCTCTCAGGACAGTGTGCAACCAGTTATAATAAAGGAGGAGGGACTGGAAGCGTTTGCTGACCAGGTGTCTTCTGAGTCTGGTCAGTGCAGAGACGAAATAGGCCACGACGATGATGACGACCCAGACTACCAGGTGGATTTTATCAGTGCCTCAATACTTGTCTGTGTGTCTGTTTATAAAATAATTTTACTGCTCCTGCCTTCTAGCCAGACTATTGTATGGAATGTATGGAATAAACATCAACCCACCATGACCAAAAAAAAGAAAAGTAAAAGTGAGTTAAAGGAAATGAATTAACAAACTGTAGTTTTTTTCTGTTAGTTGGAGCTGGAAGATCTAGATGATGGTGAAGCAGGATACACCTCCAGACCTAAACGTGTAGTAAAGTCCAAGTCCACACGAGGCCGAGCAAAGAAAGAGGGTCAGAGTCAGAGCCAGCAGCCTCTGAGCTGCAGACACTGCAGGAAAACCTTCACCAAGCTGCTGCAGCTCAAAGCCCACCAGGCCGTCCATGGGGCGAACACTGAGAAGCCCTTCCACTGCTCCCAGTGTGGCCGAGGGTTTTCATTCCAGCGCAGCCTCAACGCACACATGCTACTTCATACAGGTGAGTGTTCAGCTTTATGTGAGATAAACCATCTGACCTGACATCTTATCACCATATGAAGCTGTCATGGTGATCGTGTTGTTGTGACTCAACCACTAAGTGAAATAGGTTAGGACAAAAAAAAAAAAAGCTAAACCTGCAGAACACTGTGATAATTCTCCACTCATAAAAATGCTTATTAAAGCAGATTTAAAAAGCATATAACCTTTGATGCCTGGAGTTACAATACTCATTTTCCCATGTACAGGTGAGAGGCCACACACCTGTGATGTGTGTGGGAAGGGTTTCACCTTGAAGCAGCTTCTGCGGAACCACCAGCGCCTCCACGCTGAGGTCCGTCCATTTCGCTGTGACCAGTGCGGGAAGAGCTTCTACCGAGCGCACGGTCTGAAGATGCACCAGATGGTCCACACCGGGGAGCGGGCCTTTAACTGCCAGTACTGTAACAAAAGCTTCACAATACAAGGTAACCTGCAGCGCCACCTGCGCATACACACAGGGGAGAAACCCTTCAGGTGCGAGACTTGTGGCAAAAGCTTCAACCAGGCCGACACTCTGAAAGGCCATCAGCGGATACACACAGGTGAGCGTCCCTTTAGCTGCGAGACCTGCGGCAAGTGTTTCATCCAGAAGAGTGCCTTGAAGATGCATCAGAAGACCTCTCACTCAGGTGAGAACTCACTGGCCTGCGTGGCGTGCGGCACTACGGTGGCCTGTGTCGACTCGCTGCGCAAACACCTCCAGACACATGCGGCAACTATCCCGTGCACATGCGTGCTCTGCGGCCGACGGCTCAGCTCCATCACTGACCTGCGCTCGCACCAGCAGCACCACACAGTGGACAGACCTCACAGCTGCGGGCTCTGCGGGAAGAGCTTCAAGTCGTCCAGTTACCTGAAGATTCACCTGAAGACACACAGCGGGGAGAGGCCGTTCTCCTGCGACATCTGTGGTCGCATGTTTACACAGCACAGCAGCCTTAAATCACATCAGGTAGGTTTACACTGACTATCGTTTTCATAATAGAGAGGTTCAACAAAATTGTCTCGTGAGGAGAAAATACACCCCCTTCCCTGTCCTTTGCTGTTGGCATGAGAACAAAAATATGTTGCTTGTCTGTAACAACATCCATGTTTGAGCAGCTCAAAAGTTCTAAGTGAGACTCAGTTCCCAAAAAAGAGCATTAGTCAGTCAAAGACCTTGTGTAAGACCTGCAGCTTAGTAGCTGGTGAAGTGAAATCCAGACGCAAATGTTACAAATAAAATAAAAGAACATGTAAAAAATTATGTACATTTCATATGTTGACATATATGTCTATCCCATACAAATATGCATGTTTATGTATGTATGCTTATAGACATATGTTACATAAATATATATCCATCCCAAAGCCTGTCAATATATTTTTATATTATGTACAGTAGGGTCCAAAAGTCTGAGATAACTTTCCCAGAATGTGAAGATAGGCATGTTTAAAAGTAACATTTAACATATATGGTCACAACATGTTATACCATATAAAACTTCATCAGAGATGTTTTAAATATTTTCACATATACAAATTTTACTATGGGTATTTCATGTATGTTCTAAACTTATATGTAGATATGTGATAACAATATAAGTGAAATCTATGGCAACATCACTCTTGATATAGGGACATATATGTCATGTATTAGATTTCTGTATGGGAAACCGTATCAACCCCAGCAGATACATTTTGCTTTTTAACCAATTTGGTTAAAAAGCTGAAATGTAATTAGTTTGATCGGAGCTTCTCAGGTGTTATAGATGTCTGACAAGAGGCCACCTGTTTTAGCCAGGTACAGTGAATGAAGTTCTCGAACTGCTGCAGTGATGTAAAAGACTATGTTACACCCTGACATTGATGTTGTATGTGGTTACAGATGCAAGAAAGCCCACTTCCTGTTGATGTGACACTGGTTGTGTAAATTAGAGACAAAAAACGCTCTAAAATTGGCCCTTTTTATACTTCAAGTTTAAGTTAGTTCATTTTTTAAATAGGCAACAGACTGCCTTCTACTACTTTTAGGGCCAGCCGCACCTTCTGCAGCAGTGTGTTGCGGTTGACCATTTCAGATACTTTGGAGAGATGTGGTATAAATCTTTTCGCTTTTCTTTCTGCCTTCTCCTCTGAAGGTGGTCCACACAGGTGAGAAACCGTTCAGCTGCGACACATGCGGGAAGTGTTTCAGCAACACGGGCAACCTGAACAGACACCAGCGTATCCACACCGGGGAGAAGCCGTTCAGCTGCGACACATGCGGACGCAGCTTCAACCAGGGCAACAGCCTGAAGGCCCACCAGCAGATACACACTGGGGAGAAACAGTTTATGTGCGACAAGTGTGGGAAGAGTTTCTCCTACCTGAGGAACCTGAAGGACCACAAGTGTTTCTACGTCTGAAGCTAAACTAAAAGATGTCTGCCCTGGTGGCAGAGCAGATGGTCTAAGTTTCCTTGTGCCTGCTGAGAGATACAGGGATGGATGGGGGAAATAAAGGAATGAGTGTGCAGTGAAATAGTCAAAGGTTTAGGAACTTTAAGTGAGTAGCCTTTTGTCTTTTTAAATTGAAGGAATTTACCTGGTACAGACTTTCAGTGAATGAAACAGGTAAAACAGCTTGAACAGGATACCAGAAAAACATTTAAAACCAGAAGGAGTACTCATAACGTGATTGAAATTTAGCAGGATTTTACTGGCAGCTGTTAGATTCTAACTGATCTATAAAAGACAATGAAAGGGTGACTGATTGATTTTATTGAATTCAGCTTTTTTTCAGTATTTTAAACCATCTTATTTAAATTGTAAGTCAGATAGTGGTTTAAGCATCGTGAAGAGCACTTTCCTGCCTTTTTTCCAAACATTGTTTCAGATTATAAATAATTTACTGAAAATACAACTGTGAGTTTTTGGAAATAACGTTGCCTTGTGTGCATTAGAAGAACTGATATACTGAAACAGTTATTTTGTAAAAATGTTTCATCAGTAACTTTCCTGTGGAGTGTGTATTTGTTATATCTCAGCTGTGAGACTGAGTCAAATGGATAAACACTGAAATTTAAATCTTTTTTCTTTTATTGACTTGTGTAAGAAGCTTCAAGAATTTAAAATCTCTGTCTTTTTTAATGGTGTATCATCAATCAAAATCAAAGGCACACACAAGCACACTCAACAATTCAGTCTTCTGCCTTGTCGTCAAGCAAAACAAAACACAAACAAATCCCTTGTCAGCAGATTTGTGTAATTTTTCCTTCAGTTAATCTAATCTAAGACATGTTTTGAATGCATCTGTTGATATTCAAATTTACAGTGTATTCAGATTAGGGTGCAAATACATGAAAACCAAGAGCAGGCATGAAAAGCAAAGAAAGAAAGGAAAAAAAGGCTACAGAGGATAAAACCACTACAAAGGATGTCATGATGGGCTGACTGCTGTGAGAAAAGTCGTGAGCAGATAGAGGGTTTTCAGAGGAAACGAAGCTGATGAGCTGCTTGCAGTATTTGCAGTGCAATAATCTTGTAACATGAGGCGGGGCATTGCTGGGTGTGAGAGTGTATCCTCAGTAAGGGGTGATAAAGTCGATGAAGAGTAGAAGAAGCAGGTTGGCCGATCTCCTAGCTTGTCTCTGTGCTTGTTGACCCAGCAGCTGATGTAGAGAACACGTGCACAGGTGCAGTCCCACACGTTACCTGACAGACAGATAGAATTAAGCTTTCTCAAAGGCTCCAAGGTCCCATTCTCCACTGCTCTGAGCTGGTTGGACTTCAAACTCAATCTGTGGAGGTTTTTCAGTCCTTGAAAGACGTCACGCTGCAGGTGATCCAGCTTGTTTCCCTCCAAGTTTAGTTCTCTTAGCTTCGAAAGCCGGGCAAAGAGCTGAGGGTGTAAACTAACCAGGCTGTTGTTCATCAGATGAAGCCTGCGGAGGTTGTGGAGGAGATGGAAGGTGTTGAAAGGGATGTCATGGAGCTGATTGAAGCTCAACCTGAGCTCTTTAAGGCAGGTTAGCCTGACAAGGTCATCATGAGACAGCTCTGAGAGGCAGTTGTTGTCCAGATCCAGTGTTGTGAGATTTGCTAGATTCATGAACAGGCCTGTAGGAAGTTTGCCTATATTGTTTCCATTGAGTTTTAACTCCTTTAAGCCGACAAGGTCTCTGAAGTGGTCTGAGTGTAAAGAGGAGAGGTGGTTATGAGAGAGCCTCAGCGAATGTACCCTCACTAAACCTTGGAAGACTGAGGGATGTAGAGAGCTAATGTGGTTGTCATTGAGGTCTATCTCTCTGAGGTCACTCGTCCTGTGGAGAAGTCCATTGGGAAGGTGCCTCAGAGTGTTGTGATCCAAGTACAGGTTCTGTAGCGACTTGAGCTTGGTGAACAGAGCAGGATGGAGCTCCAGGATGTGGTTGTTTGACAGCTGTAACTCGTTGAGTCTGGACAGAGCATCAAATACCCCATCTGGAAGGGCAGAGATCTGATTGCTGTCCAGCTGCAGCTGTCGCAGGTTGGTCAAGTTACCTAATATGTCCAGAGGAAGAGACGTCAGTCTGTTCCTGTACAAATCAAGTACCTCGAGTTTGATCAGGTCACTGAAGACTTTTGAGGGAAGAGAATCTATGAGATTGGCACTGAGGTCCAGCTCACTCAGCATGGTCAGACCTCTCAGTGATGCCTCAGAAACAGTGGTCAGTTTATTGTTGCTCAAATCCAGATGATCCAACAGGCCGAGTGAAGAGAAGCAGTCGTCTGGAAGATTGATGATGCTGTTCATCTTTAGATTCAGAAACTTGAGCCTCTTTACATCGCTCAGTGCCTCAGCTGGAACAGTGACCAGCTGGTTACCACTCAGGTCAAGGTGTTTGAGACTTATCGCTCCACTAAAACCGGCCTCATCCACCCTCATGATTCTGTTATTTGAAAGAACAAGTTTATCTAATGCTGTGGAGTTTGTAAAAACACCCCCCTCTATCTCTGTTATAACATTATGGCTGAGGTGGAGGTCAGCAAGGGCGAAGGCCCCTTCCAGTCCACCAACCTGTAACCTGCTGATCTTGTTAAAATTCAGAAACAGTATCTTCAGGTTAACTAATCCACCAAGGAATCCGATTGGTATATATTCAAGCAGGTTCTCACTCAGGTCTAGTAATTGGAGAGCAGTGCAGTTTGGGAACTGACCAGCATGTAGAGACCTCAGGCCATTGTCACGTAGGAAGAGCTTGGACAGCTTTGTCATTTTGGGCCAAGGGTTGAGGGATAGGAAGACATTCAGCTGATTCTTAGTCAGGTCCAAGATCTACAGGACATCAGGAAGAAGAGTAGACTGGTGAAAAGTCTTTAATGTTTAATTGCGTAGAAATACCATAGAAGAAATCTTGATAATATAAGTGTCTTAGAAGACCAGGTAGGCATTAGGGTCTTTGTGTAAAAAAAAAAAAAAAAGATTACACTGCACACTGGAAATTTAGTTTTGAAAAGCTGCAGCAATTGATAATGGAATTCTTTTATGGTCACTCTAAAAGATTAAAGTAATAGATCAACATCTAGAGAAATATGCTTATTGGCTTCAAGGTAGCAAGTTAGATAAGATGATCAATACTAGTCTCACTATCTTAGCTTAGCATAAAGACTGGAAACAGGGAAACCGCTAGCCTGGATCAGTCCAGTGGAAGCAAAGGTTGTGCCTGAAATACTCACTCATTCAGGCCTCCCTTCTCACTCAGGGAGTTGGTTTGGTTAGTGACCATTGGTTGTACAGTACTTTCCACAATGCATTATGGGATATGGGATGAGTCCACCATCTGGGGTAATATAATTCTAACTACACATTTGGAGAGCACTACGAAGTGGCTAACTCACTATATAGTGGACTATATAGGGAGTGGTGAGTGATTTCAGACACAGCCAAAATCTACCTTCTAGTCCACTAATTAACATGTTATATCTGGTTTGTTTACTCTGTATGTTCGCTACTTTACACGGTCTAATTGGCCAGACTAATTCTTTGCTGCCCAAGAAATATTTGGGCAATAAATAGTTATTTTTACACACCTCAGTGTTTTTTGACCGATGAAATAAAAGAGATATAAGAAGCTGTAGATGGGGTTTGTTACTAGTAGACAGAGCCAGGCAAGTCGTTTCCTCCTGTTTACAGTCTTTGTGCTATGCTTCATATTTAACAGACAGATCAAGAGTGGTGTTGATCTTCTCATCTCACCCTCACCAAGAGAGTGAATTTGCATATTTCCCAAAATATTTAACTATCTCTTTTTAAGCTCTTAATTGTTTTGTATTTTTTACATAGCCTCACCTACTTGCATATTTATACTTGTTCAGAAACTTTACTTTTTGCACACTCAACTGGGTTGTAGATTTAATTTTAATTGGATAAAACTGCCATTTTCAGTGTACATTCATTAACCCATCGGGACAAAGTGAAAACATTTATAAATGTATAAAAATCAAGCAAGCAGTAGGGTCTATTTACTGAAGAGAACTGTCTGCTGCTGCATGAAACAGGGATGATAAATCTTTGTGGGTTTGTCACTGTGCTAACCCCGTTCATGTTACAGGTTGTCATTTGATTCGTTTCTGATAAAAAATGTCACTTAGTATGTGAAAATGTTTAATGTACTGCAAATCATATACTTAAATTCCATTGCCTTGAGTTTTTAGACTGAAAATCTTTCAGGCAGCCAGTGGTTCCCATTCACTATAGTATAAGACTTAAACTTAAAAGATGCCATTATTTAACCCTTAAGGTATGCTTTATATAATAATGGCCGGATAAAATATGCTGCAGGAAACTCCCTGCAGAGAGACATTTGAACACATTTACAATTTAACCTGGGACTTTCTTACTGCATGAGGAATAAGCCGATCTTTTTCTACTTTTCTTTTATTTTTCCGAAAGTGTCACACACAAAGTAGCTGTATGTTAGTTTCTACCTGCAGCTTCTCCAGCCCACGGCGGGGTATTTCCTGTATCTTGTTGTATGAGATGTACAGCTGCTCTGAGCCCTCTGGCAGCTCAGGGATCTGGTCCAGTCCTTTCTGCTGACATGTAACGGAAGTCAGGTTGTACAGACATTGGCAGGTTGGGGGGCAGAGGTCTGATGCCCACACCAAAAGGCTCAGGGAGGCCAGAGTTAACGCTGCCAGCATGGTTTACCACAGCAGAAAAAAAAACCTGGAGAATGGAAGAAATTAAACAGTGCAATATTGTCAATTAAAAAGTGTTTTATACAGCCAAATAATAATTAATTGTTGGTCAATTAAAATATTATTTTCAAATTGACTTTGGTTTTGGAGAACAAGATCTGAAAGAGAAATAAGTAAATTTTATGGTGGTTTTGCTTTTTTCTTGATCAACGATTTGCTGATTTGTGAAGGCACAAAGAAAGGTTAACATTTTTACAACACACTGACTGATGATCACTAGTTATTCAAGAAGTTCCTTTTGTATTGTACAAAGTATCAATCTCAACATTTTAAAGGACACTGCTTATTTATATATAAATTATATAACATAAATATATAGTATGAATTGTAATCTAAATAGCTCCAAGATTTATATTTTTAGGTGTGTTCAAAAGTGTGAAAGCGTTTTCAGGTGTTACTCTTGCTATGTCAGACCTTTGAAATTTGTAATTAAGACTTACCACTGACGAGAGGACAATGAAGTCAGGTTTAGTTGAAGGATGGTTTTGCTGAAAACTGAGTTTGCAGACTGTCTTTGCTGCTCTTTAAGCTCCATTTAGAGGAAGGTGTGGTTACCAAATGAGCTTTCCTAGAACAACTGCAAAAACAGTTGTTAGGTCAAACCAATGTGGTTATAGACCCACGTCTCTGACAAGAACATCACACAACTGCTTAGAGCAACAGAGAGATGGATCCATTTTTCAGTGGATCCATTTCCAGACAACTTCCTCTTATAGAAAAAGAGGGCTTATAATACTAAAATAATGATAAACTACCAAATACTCACATTTGAGAGGCTGAAACAATTAACTATTTATTAAAAAAAAGTTTGCCAATTTATTTGCTGTCATTTGACTAATTGATCTACTGATCATTTCAGCTCTACATAACACTGATATCAGTTTTACTTCACTAACTCAATACATACAATGAACAAATAGTAGGTGAGTGACTAAGACTAAAGGCAAGACAGTTTAATCAATAACCTTTATTCAGGCTGCAACTTATTATTATTTTCATGGTTGATTAATGTATGAATGTATGAATGTATGAATGTATGAATGTATGTATGTATGTATGTATGTATGTATGTATGTATGTATGCATTAATGAAAATATCCATCACAATTTCCCATTCCCACTTCAAATTGCTTGTATTGTTTTGTGTCCAATCAACGCTCCACAACTTATAATATTCAGTTTATTAGCACATGGGAACCTGGGACTAAAGTCAATATATGTTTTTTATTTTTAAATTAATGGATTATCAAAATATCATCATCTAAATTCTCAATCTAAAACACCTCACCCTCCTTTTAAAGCTTAAGACTTCTAAAGCAAGAAATGTATCAATGGCCTCATGCAAACCTTCATCTCTTCTGTTCACAACTCTCTTCACACACTCAAACATTATCACTGTCTATTTCCATTGTTGATTAAGCTTCAAACACAAAAATAATCTCTGTAAACGTGCTGCATGCCTGCAGTCTGGAGAAATGACGTGGTTGTAAATGTATTCATGTGCATTCATGTATGGAGTGGATCAATATGTGGACAGTGGTGTTGCACAAAATGGAGCATGATTGAGCCCATTAGAGAAGAAGGGCAATAACAGGACAGGGTTCCTGCTCACATGGTGCACATGGTTTCATGGCAAAAACCTATAATGTTTCTCTGGGAGATTAAATTTGTGACTCCAGCTGATTTAGCCCTGCTAATAGCAGGACCTAAGGGTGGCTATGTTCCTCAGTCTGGCTGTCAATCAATCTGTCCTGGCAACTGCTGACCAGATAATCTAAAATTTGGTGTGAATCACAGCTAAACATTCGGCAACTCCTGGTCTTTCCACCATCACCAACATCACATAATTTGCACATAATCATACACAAGGAATATCAAAAATATATTGGCAGATTCCCATAAAATTTACTGAACACATTCATGTTCCTCAGAGGATGAGGCAAACTCTTTACACTTCAGCTGTGTCACTTGACATAACATTAGGCCTCATAACCTTCCGTTGCAAGGAAACTTACTGAGCACATTTTATCCTTAAGATGATAAAACAAAAGTAGTCTAACTAAGCCAAAACAGTGGCCTATCAGAGCACACGCAGGTGCTGCTCTCCTATGGGTTCATACACCTGCCTATGAAACATGAAGAGGTCTGTCACTGACCTCATTTAAAGATGAGAGGGCTCCCCCTACTGGCTGTCTCTGGTAGTACCACTGGTTCAACAGGTTAGGTTACGTTTACCAATTTGAAAATTGGTCCACCTATCTGCTCCCTCAACCATTTAGGGCAGAGGTCACTAAAAGGCGGACTGGATCCGGACACGGTCCTATCCGGACCTGGAAGTATAATATAGTCTAAATTATTGAGAATTATTACATTTTGGGTTTTTTATAATATATTAGTACTGAAGGTGTGTTCAAGTAATAATTGCACAGTATTTTATTTTCGACTGTGTCATAAATTTCAATTCAATACTTAAATACTCAAATTGCCAGTTCCGGCAGGACTGGCAGCTGGTCTTGGTGATGACGTACGACACTGGTTGCCATGGAGAGCCTATATATTCTAGAAAGTCGTTCCAAGTCCACCATTTCACTCTAAGACACTGGGGAAATTCAAAACTTTCACTCAACGATATCTGGAAAAGCCAAGAAGTAATCAACGAAGAAAAAGATCCACGCTGACCACAGTTGACCTCTGTCACTGCTTTATCATGGGAAATGTGAGAATATAGGTAGTTTAAGAAAAACTTAAATTACTTTATGTGCAAGCCATTTTATTCAACGCCTCAACGACCCTGAGGCTTTGAATGTTCAAGAAATCCTGAGTGATTTTCATGCAGGGTCACGTTTGTTCAGGAGCATAATGTCAAATATTAAAGTCTTTGGCTTAAATAACTGAAATGTAAAGACAGAAGAAAGCCACAGTACAAATACTCTGGTATTATTGTATAGTATTATTTCTCCTATGTGAACTTTGCTAATTCCTGATTCTCCTGTGTCTCAGGTCTCCAGAGCCGGACCAAATATCTTGTTGTCTGCCCACCTGCCTGCTTCATCCTCCACTCTCCATTCATAAGCCTTCATTTGTTCCCCTCCTCATCCCAACCAACCCCTCCCTGACCTCAAGTTCCTGGATCATCTCCTCCACGCCACATCCTGTTACACCACGCCATAAGCCCTTCATTCCTGTCCCAGTTCATCGTCACCAGACCTCCCTCACTCTTCAGCCCTCCAGCGGCTCCCTGTGAAGCAGCTCGCCAGCTCCAGCCACAATTCCCCACACCACCCCCTTTCTCTGAAGTCAGTTTTCATATTAAATCTAGTTACAAACCTGCATTTGCATTCAGTGTCCGAGACACAGAACAGAATACCTGAGACTAGTTTTACAAATGCAGCTTAGTCTTTCTTGAGATTTTTTTTTTTTTTTTGGCATTTTGCATTTATCTGACAGTTAAAATGTGACAGGACATGATTTGATTCCCCAGCTGGGAATCAAACCCCAGATGTTAAAGATATGTAGTATGCATCCTTCCCATCAGACCTCTGTGGTGCCCCAAAAAATATGTGGCTTGGTCTTAAGTCATACTGACCACATACAAGGATCCAAGGCACTGACCATGAGGCTTTTCAGTCAGAGGGTGCTATCCAGTAAAACTATGGTGCAGGTAAAAATGTTAATATAGATAACATTGGGTTCAGTAGGGTGATGTGTTAAAGTATGTGTTCCCCCTCATTATATGACAGAAGCAATGCTTTGTTTAGCTTGTATGAAGTCATTTATAGATAAAATGAACTTGACATGTAATCCAATACAGTGTGATAATGATTTTATTGCCTGGTCTAAAATTGGACTTTATGTTGCCAAATCGATCCAGTGCTATAAGAGTGACATTTACAGTATGATCTTTGAAACTGGACGGTCAACTCTTGCTCTTACTACTTCACCAATAGATGGCAGTCTATTCTACTTCTTGGATGTCCCCATATGCGGTGTAGCGCTATTTGTTTAAGTACAGGAGCGCATCTAAATTTCTAAGTTTATAAGGTTATGTAACCCAGCCCCAGCCTGGGACACCTCTGGAAAACATGATGTTTCCCAAACCCCAATTTCACTATTTCATGCAAACAGATCTTATCCTACTTTAACAAGACAATTCCCCCTTTTCAACAGTTTATTTGCACATTCTACAGTTAATTTAGATAAAGAAATAAATGCATTTATTTTGGCAGTTTTTAATGTATTTGAATAAAGAAAAACAAAATTTGACAGATTTATTTGGTAGCACACAAGGTAAAATCACCATGAATCAAATGCTCACTAGAGATTCAGCAAATTCAATTTATAAAACAATGAACACAGGGTGAAGGGCTGGTTTTTCAAAAATAGTTAAATATCAGTGCTCAGTTATTTTAAAAAGCATTTTGTATTTGTGTGGTGTTTACTTCCCTTCAAATCCCTGAAAATGACATCAGTGTGTGCATTTCTCAGCTCAGTGGGCTGCCTGTTACACTGACTGTCTGCTGCATGGCTGGCTGAACAGCCACAGGACTGTACAGTAGGTCAGGCTGGTTGTAATCCATTCCAGATTACAGTCCAGGGCATCGCAGGAGGAAGTGAGGGGGATTGGCAAAGACAACACTCAGTTCAACTGGCTTCCTGCCAATTTAAAGAGCAGACAAGTTTGTGTTTTGATATTCATGTGAGAACAAGGTTGAATTTTTTTACACCTTTGGAGTGAGGATATTTTTAGAAAATGATTTCATTTTAGTAGGTATACGCTTCAAAAAAAAAAAAAAAATCAGGATGAATCTGCTTTTAGAAACAAATGGCCGGTGAGACTTCACTGATTTTACGTATCTCAGCTAAATCATCACGAGAGGCAGGAATCAATGAAAGAATGTCTCTAGTACAACTTATAAAAGCATGTAGAGTTTCAGGAGATTCATCAATAAATGTGTTTCAGCCCACTGGATTGAGTTGTATTTCAGAATTAGAATAATGTGAGAGGTTTAATGTTCAAATCTGCCATATGAAGGTGAGGATGGAGGTGAGGGTCTGGATGCGGACATTAATTACTCAAGTTCTCATATTGTCTACAACTATGTGTGTGCATGTGTGCTCTTGTACTTCTATCCTTGTGAGTACATGCTATAGCTTTAGACCTTCAGAGTGAAGACATTTTGGAAAGCGAGTGTCTCTCTCACTCTCACTTCAAAGGTTGTTTGAGGGTCAATTCCTGGTTTACGGATTAAGGTTGAAATTAGGTTATGGTCTGGGTCAGGGTTGGATTAAGTAGTTGTGATAATTAAACTCAAGAACCAGGGAACAAACTATCAAAGTACACAACTATGTGTTTGTGTTTTGATGTCCTGAGGGTCAGTATGAGCCACTGGCTGGATCAATCCTTGCTGACGCGCTCAGAGCAGCACAAATCACTAGCTGTAGCATACACACACACACACACACACACACACACACAAATCACCCCCAGATGTAGAAAGCAATAGAAGCAGACTCATTCCCCTCCCTTGCTTTTCCATAGACCATTAGATGTATTGACGATTCCACATCCAGTATTTTTTTTCCTCTAATTGGTTTACACACAGCTGACCGGACAGTGATGCTAATGATGCCGGAGTACCCTGTAACACAGTGTTCAGTACAGGCTCTGCAGTCCATGGAAATATGGACTGCTGCTGTTCTTTCCAGCATCGATTCTCTCTGAGCAGCAACAGCAGCAACACTCTGCTCTTCTGGTAAATCTCTTTCTCTGCCTCTGCTCTCCGAGGGATGACAGTGAATCTGCTCGTGTGCTCCTCACCTGCTTGTTCCAGTATCAGCCTTTTACTCTGCGGGGGTTCAGGTCACTGAAGGTCTCAGTCATAACCAGGAAGCAGGGGTGCGAGGGAAGGATGAGGCCCTGGGTTCGTTCCAACAGGTCCAGATCAGTCCAGGTAAGATTTGTCTCTCATTTGTCATTAAGTCATGAGACGACATGTTCTCTTGATCACTCTGAAAAGTGTCGCTTGAAGATAAATAAACTTGATTGCCAGTTTATTAGGTACACCTATAGCCAAAACTAGTGCACTCTAATACAACATGCATTAAATCCTACCTTCATGAAGGTTATAATGATCAGGTTACATTTGAGAGGTGTTGATTTAATTATAGATGTTGATCTAATATTTTGTCCACAGCATTTATATCAGTGAGAACAACCAAATTGCCTCTTTGTATAGTTTAATATAATTATATATAATAATTTCAACAGCACCATAAACTACATCCTCCAAATGTCCATGCTGTTTTGTTTTTTGTTTTTTTGTGAGGGGTTGCGGGGTTGTATTAAATCCAGATTTAATACAAATGAACATATATAATTTTGCTTTTTTAGCCAAATTTTTTTATACCAATCAACCAAAGTAAATAGTAAGTGTGATATAACATCAAAATGGTGCCACTGTGTGTGTGTGTGTGTGTGTGTGTAACTCTTTCTGGAACAAATTTAACCTAACTGCATCTACACTGCATGCAAATAAAAAGACCCTGACATCTCATTAATGATAAATATTAATGAAGTCAGATTCTCTAACAATAATGCAATAATGCAGCTTTGTGGGAAATCTTTTTGGCTTTGTAATTGAAACATCACAATTACACATATTGTAGAGTAGACGACGACTTTAGATTCTGTCACACAGATATGTTTTCATCTCTGTTTCCAAACCTTTGAGGAGTCTGTTCTCTGTGCTGATCAAGACAAAATGTCAA
>NW_019174291.1:1173542-1241042 GCF_002260705.1 Seriola dumerili
CATATTGTGGAAATATCTCAAAGCAGTGCCTGTGACTGTCACAGAATTTATCCAGCGATTGGCTGTTTTCCTTGGCGTTCACACTGACCTTTCACCACAGTGACTGTACGCCATATTTGGGGTGGGACACTCAAGCCGAAAGACAGACATAAGTGAAATATAGTTTTCCATCCTGGTTGCAGGCAGTAGTGTAAGTTTTGAATGGCAGACATGGGAAAATACATGAAAACCATCCAGATGAGGTCCTTCTTCTCAGGGATATTTACTGTATACATTCTGAGCCCTGGTTGTACCCATGGGAGAGATGCTGCCATCCCTCCTTGCCAACCTGCTGTTGGTTAGGTGTTTATTGCCTGTGTCTCTTGCCAGGAGCACTTTAAAAATGATCCTTTTACATGAACTTGTTGTAGTAGGTTTGGACAGTTTGTGTCAGGCCACACCCAAATGTAGGACTCCGTAGTTGTAGTGACGCTGCTTTTAGATAAAGCCTTTTATTCCATTAATAATCAGAATAAAGAAGCTCACTCTTAGAAACAGCAAAATTCACTTAAAACCTTAAAACAATATCTTTTGACTTTCTCAACGTACCTTGGTCATATAATGTTTCGCAGTTTATGTAAAATACTTATTATACTACAAATAATACTGGGTGCTCCTGGTGGGTCCCTTCTCCTGTTCAATAACTGCAAGGGTGATAAAACAGTTTCTCATGAACAAAGCAGAGCAGTAAACCAATAATAGTGTCTAATACGTGATTTACAGAGATCCATCTTTGTCAAAAACTTGCTGGTGGCTGAGTGCTAGTCCCACATAGAACAGAGCTCTTCTTTCAGTCTGTGGAAGCAAGATAACTGAAATGATTATTTAAGTCAGCAGTCATGTTAACCCTTGTAGGTAATGTAATCTATTCTGTCCTTTTCCTTCTATAAACCTGTTGATCTAGTTCATCAGTCGCAGTACTTTGAAATCTAGGGCCGAACAAGTAATTGAAATATTATCAAAATCCCAATATGGCAGAGTGCGACATCCAAATCGCAAGTCTTTGGTAAAGGTCAAGTGCGTCACAACATAAATCTTTTTGTGAAAATGAGATGCAAAAATTACAATTCCCATTAAAATTTTGACTCAAAGCAATATCTGCCAAAATGAAAGGGTTTGTTTTGTTTTTTGCATCTCATTCAACCCTAGTGAAATTAACATTTTTTAGATTTTTTTTTTACCTTCACACAACATAACCAGTCATATTTAGGCCCTTCCCCATTTTAATTAATTATAAAATAAACATATGTGTCTAAGCTGGCAGAGGTGGCACTTTGTATTAAAGAAGTGCAGGGGAAGAAAGTATTTGGCTGTAAGCTGGGCAGCAGAGGGATTGCTGTACTCGCTCACCAGGCACAAGCCACTCTTGTTAGCAACCTCACCATGGCAACAGCAGGGGGTCCTCCATATACCCCCCCCCACCTTCCCTTTACTTCTCCCACCCCACCCTTCCTCACCCACTCTGGTCCATTTCAGCAGACACATGCACTATCATTAGCTCTCACACAGACCGTCTTCTAGAAAGGTACACTCAGTTGCTGCCCAGTCTATATGCAGAGAACAAGGGCTGGAACAAATGCAATATTTTATTAAAACACTGGGATCAATATAGTGATGTTTTTCTTTAGTGCAGACATTTTCTCTGACCAATTCTGCTTGTCATATTGTATTCTCAGTATTTTTTTGACCTGTGTATGTTGCACCATATGGTCCAAGGAGAGCGTTGTTTGGTCTCTGCTGTGTACTCTACTGTAGATGGTTGGGATGACAGTAAATCTGGACTTGACTAGACTTGACTTTCTGGCAGTTCAACTGTTTACCAGGTTAAGTCTGTTCGGCATGTGAATGATGGCTTGTGTTCGTGTTGCTGTGTGCACACAGATTCTGTTTGCACTTTTATAGTGGAAGTTATAATGTAATAAAGATGCTCACTACCACAGATTTGAACTGTGACTACTATATTTGATCCAAGAAACCATCTCACGCCTCTTTTCTGGCTGAATAATGAGGTCCAATCTTCCTCTTTCATTAAGCTTAAAAGCTGTTTCAAATGATTTTTGTTTAAAAAACTAACAAATGTCTTCAGTTGATGCTGACATCACTGCCTGTGCTAATTTTAAAACTGAGACCTAAATAGCTTTGAAATATGGCTGAAGAACCGTTTCCAAAGTTGTCATATTTCAGAATTTACTAGTTTCCTAGTATGTCAGATTTAGGTTTTGTGATCTTGATCCTGATGTTGAAAGTTATCACTTTTTGCAGGTTTTTGTGGATGGTAGTGCTTTGGAAATTTGCTGTCATTTACGGATGCGTTTCTGTTTCACTGTGTGTGTGTCTTAGCCCCTCCCCTCACACACGGAGCAGATCAGAGATAGGTTGATACCTCTTTATATTAAGTACAGTTAAAAACTTTCTTTATAAATCCCTTTAAAACCAAAGATGTACAGACAAATGTCAAAACTGCCCCTCAGAAATGCGGGAGATGTCACAGAGGCTATGTCCATCTTTATATAAAGTCTATGGCTGATGCTCGTGCAGTTTAGAGGGAGAGAGCGTAACCAGGTCCCCTAAGCACCTCAGGTACAGACTGTCAGTAGACACTGAAATGTACCGATGTTCCCTAAATGCGGCATATGCAGGCTATGGCTAGATGTTAGCTAGGTGTCAAGTCCCAATCAGTCACTGCAGTGAATGCAACTCTAACAGGTGTATGGCCAAAATGAATTTAGTTTGAAAAGAGTGAAACAAGGAGCTCTAATGTAAGTTTTAACGTTGGCTGTGTAGCAATATTAAAAGTTACACATAGCTCCTTTAAAGTTATAGTGTTGCGTCATCACTTGTGTCTAGGATTACTGGTGTCTAGTCTAGGTTAGTTAGCACTATGATGGTGAAGTTTATGGCATACAGTCAGTGAAGGTGCTCCCATGTACAATAAACAGATGCATATGTTTGCTTTCTGTTGCTTTACTGTGGGAATGGGCACACTATTTTGTTTGGGGCTAATCTTGAGGTTTTATCTGTGTGAGAGAGAGAAAAGGAAATCGTATTGTAGGTGTGGATGAGTGCTTGTGCGCACACGTACAGCTGTGTGTTCTTACAAAAAAGGCCAACATGTCTTTCAGTGTGCCACTGCAGGGCAGAGCAGGGCTTTTGTGTTCCCCCGGACGAGATTCGTTAGCTCGCTGTCCTGACTTGTTTCCCAAAAGCTGGCACCCACCTCTGATGCCCCCGATGGCATTCGTTCCACCTAGAAACACATCAGATACACTCATCAACAGCTCCAGGCTTCTAATCATCTGGTCTGCAGAGGCCAACTCAACCATGTATGATCAGTATGAAATTAAGTGGGTTTATATTGGGTAACCTATATACCTATATTTGTCACAATGCCTCGCTGATGTGTGCGGTTTCGTACACTCGCCAGCTTAACCCAACTGAAATGTTTTTAGAGTTACGGGTGAAACAGTAGCCCAAAGGTCAGAGAAGTGGGCCAGTTACTGGGAAATGTCTGGCTTAAGCTGGAGAGGTGACCATCTGTTTAGCCTTAGCAGCTACTACCAAGGTGCCCACGAGTGAGTGACTGAGCTCCCAGTTTTTCTGGTGACACTTGTCCTCGGGCAGCAGTGGCAAACTGTGGTAGATTCAGCTGTGAAAGTATAAAAGTGTGGATGTAAAGCAGGGCAGTGGTGGGAAAAGAGCTTAAGAGATTTAGCAGACTTTCCTGTAAACACCTTGCTCAAGAGCACGTCAGTGACTGTTTTTTTTTTTAAGGGAGATTGATGTATTTGCTGTGACTGTCCCTACTCAGATTAGAATTACTTGATTAGATCCATTTTCTTGGATTTATTTACCTTGCCTCTTTGTTGTGTTTTATGCATCACACTTTCCAAAATCTGTGTGGAATCTTCTTCCTTGGAGAGTATGTAGATGAAGCTGTTGAGTTACTTCATGCTAATGACCTAGATTTACTCCAAATATTAGCTGTTTTTTTTATTGTGTTTTCACCCGTGTCTGTTTGTTGATCTATAATAATAATAATGTGGATCTCACATGGATTGTTTGGCCTTGGCGCAGTTGGCGGAGGTGTGTGCTCCACTGAGTGCCATTAGTTTTTGATGAGTTTCTGCCTTTTACTTGCTGTTCACCAGACGATGTTTATTGTAGGGCACTGGGTGTAGTGAAGTGGGCATATATTGAATGTGTATTTTTATATCAGTTAGGGATGAGTAGCAGACATTTAACAGACATTTGTGAAAATGTTACAAACATTCAAAATTGATAAGTAGTCATTTTTTAAGGTACACAAGGGGATGATGGGAGTATTTACAATGGAAAAAAAGAGATTTACTTTGAATAAGGCACGGACTGAAAGTGATTTGTGAATTGAAATGATGCAGATTCATCTCAAAATAGTATTTTTATTCTGCTTATTTGTTATAGTTTGACACATTTTCTCCCCTCTGCTCTTACTTAATGTAACTTTGAGCAAGCCTGTTTTCTATACAATAGGGATCTATATGCGTGTTTAAAATCCTTAAGTCCTTCAGCAGTCCAGTTTCTATACCTGTAAGCAAACAGCAAAATGTAAGAATGAAAATCAGGATTGGCTTCATGAAGCGTCAAAAGGAAGGAGCCCAGAGTCAGATACAGGATAAAGAGGCCAAATCTTAATATGTTTTATTTCAACACCTATTAATTGTCGTATAATCCACATGTATCTGTTTAGCTTTAGTCAACACAAATTGTTTTTGTCTGCCAGCTAGTGAGGCAACCAGTGCTGAACAGGTGGTGTTTTCTGGAGATCAGGCAACCATGTGAAGAGTGACGCTGTTCACAGAGCCTCTGTTAACACACACACACACACACACACAGACACAGAGACACACACACACAGACACACAGACACACACAGACACAGAGACACACACACACACACACACACACACACACAAAAACGAACCAGCAGACAAGCATAAAGGACACTTAGATGCTGAGAGTCAGAGCACACAGTCGCTCTGTTGTGTTCATTGTGTAATGGGGCTCCACGGCTGCCGGGCGCTCAGGTGTCGACTTGCTGTCTTCAGTGTCTTTCCTCAGGCCTGAGCTGCTGCACTTTAACCCATGCAGACACCATGTCTGCTCTTCCTGTTCTCTTATGTATGTTTGTATCTGTACTGAGTGTCTTGTCAGTATCCTGTCAGCTCTATAAAACTCATGTGTGAGATGGCAGTCAGACTTCAGTCAAAGTGCTATATATTTTAATGGTGATTTCCATATTTTGTGACAGATGTTAAGTTGTGAACTTTTAACCTCCATGTTAATTCATTTCCACACACCTTTTTTCAATTCATGCCACTCATTGTTTTGCATTCCAGTCACACAGATAACACAGTGACAGATTTATATGCTATCTACGTACGTTTCATCACTTTGCTTTTGCGCTGGCGACAGCGATGGTCGGACGCCGTCCCATACCTGTGAACAGTACAAACGTTCACTTGGACTCAAAGATGAGCTGGTTAGATTTTGGTGGTCAACAGGTCTAAGGTCACTGTGTGCTCAAAACACATTTTTGGCCCTAACTCAAGAATTCATATATTAATATGACAAAATGCACTTCACAATGCCTTCACTACACATATTATGAGTCTGGACAGAAGTACATGTAAACTGCAACTTGACTGGTTGGTGATAAGGCGGTCATTTTCTTTTTTGTGTCTGCCTATAGCTGATTTCCTTACGCTGTGCTTCTACTTCATGTTTCATGTTGTTTATTCTAAGCTGTATGTGATAAAGATGGTATCATGTGATTAGTACGTGTGTGTGGTAATGTGTGCTTGTTATTAACCAGAGGAAATGTTGCATCAGAAAAAACTGCCACTAGTTGTGTCCATAGCTGCTGCAGACTGGAGCTCTGCAACAAAAGACTGTAAATTGTGGTCGGGAGAAAAACAAAACCTGTGATATGGTCATTTCCACAACACTGGAGTTTCCCATTTGAGCTTTCCTTTAGGTTTGAACAGACTTGTTGGACATTTTGTTATTAAATTGGTAGTGGCAGAGAGATAGTAGCACATTGTAGGTGCTGTTGACTGTTGTGTTGTGACTTCCCCTAACACAGAGGTCTAATAGTTTCCTGCAGCAGACTGCAATCTTAAAGAAACACATCAGCAAACCTGCTCAAGCAACAAGCTCTGTCAACAATTTTCCTGAACATTTTTATTTCAAACCAAACAAATAAAATCGTGTTTTCAAACACAACTAAAAATCTCAAACATGGAAATTTCTTGTTTCAACCAGGTAGTCAGAGGATCTTTGAAGCTAAACCAACCATTACATTTCACTGGGATTATATCTCTGTCTTTGTCTGTTTTAACAAAAAAAGCTTGCTGACACCCACCATGGTTTGACTTTTTAGACAAATTAATTTTGGCATGAGGAAGAAAAATAATTATAGTGAGATGTTATGTAGAAGTTCTCATTCTGGGTCAGACTGAAGTGACAGACTGGGTAGAAACAGAGACTCTGAGCAGGGAGAATGATAGATGGGTGAGTGGGTGGAGGTTGCTGAACCTGTATTATGCAGTGAAATGAATGAGAGGATCTGACTCAAAGATTCATGCCTGTATGAAGTTCGAAACAATCAAACAACAGGTTTTTTGGATACAGAGACGATTGAAAGAGCAAAGGTGAAAGTAAAATGTTGAAGTGGCACCTTTTTTTTGTGGTTTTGGTCACCAGTAACAATACTCAACAGTACTCATCAGTGACATTGCTAAAAATAAGTCAAACCACCAGGTTAGTCAAACCTGGAATTTATAAAAGAGAACAGGTGAACGGTGAAATTATATGATGTGAGGTATTATTACAGAGATTTTGGGTGCACTCATCTTAAACTAAACCGGCTAAACTAAGGGCTAAAATCTGTATCTCGGAGCATGCAGTGACACAGGGTTTGGCGAACAGATCGGTGCAGAAAGGAGAATCAGTCTGTGCAGCGACAGCGAGAGAAACTGAGGTCTAGCCAAGGAGTGACTCAGCTCTTTAATCCGCTGCTGTTGATCGAAACAGAATAAATCTGACCCTTCCTCCGCCTGCTCTGATCATCACAGCCCTGCAGTGAATGATATGCTGAGTAATGTGGCAGATCTCCAGAGGCCAACAGAGAGCATCTCTGTGTGTGTGTGTGTGTGTGTGTGTGTGTGTGTGTGTGTGTGTGTGTGTGTGTGTGTGTCTCTGGGTGTTTGTGTGTGTGTGTGTGTGTCTCTGTGTCTCTGTGTGTTTGTGTTTGTGTTTGGAGTTCTGCACTGTCAAGACTGAGGAATCCAGTTACACTTTGCATACTGGGGCCAGATAATGTCAGACTGGAGGAGGGAGGCTGCTTTTAACCAACAATGTCGGGTAGTTGTCTTCTTCAGCTTCACACCCTCTGACTCATGTTAATAAAAATATTTAGATCTTACTCACAGTGTTCATTGACAAAAGTTAAGAAAATGATGACAGTTTTTGTTTTCGGTCCACTAGAAGAGCGTAATAGACTCAACAACGGGAGCATCGTGGTTTAAAAAAATAGTGGCCTTTATTAATTTGTTATTTTTCAAAAGGACATCTTGTTGTGCATTACCATTTACACAAAGACAAGGCCATCTGGATTTAATGTTTAAACAGGATGTTGACGAGCAGATAGAGACATGCGGTCTGCATTGGTCCATAGGTTTGCAAACTCAAGTTCCTGTGATGTTGAATGAAACCCTAAAAATTTAGTTTAAGAGGGTAAGGAGATTGTTCACGCCATGGAAAAACCTGACCCTGGTTATTACCATGTTTTTACATGAACTGAACATCTATGTATTTTAGAGCCAGCAATCTGAACTGAGGGCCCAAGAAACCCAATCTAAAGCAATGTTACATTTCCACAACTTCATCAGTGTAATGATGGAGTGAGGTGAGGCTGCTTTGAGTTTTTGAATGTACCTTTGGTGCTGGTGCTGTATTTGGCACATAAGACAGAAGGTTGGGTTTGAGCTTCCAGTGAGAACAACATGATTCATCCGGCCCTTGGGTAATATACAGTACAAGTCAGTGAGAGCAGCCTCACAGCAAAACTGGTCTGACTCACAGTCTGGCTAATGGTTATTAGTAGGAGTTTGAATGAGTCTGGCAGAAGCTGAAGAATGTCCATCAGCTGCTGTGTTGTTTTATTTAAAATTATTTCTCATAAAAACCAGATGTGTCCTCCATAATTAGGCAACAGAAGAAGAAATGTTAGTGATGTTTTGTTTTAATTATCGGTCATTTAAATTGTTAAAGAGGGCTGGAGGGCAGCTCATGCCAATTACTCGCAGTGTAAAATTGTTAATTTCAGCTCATAGCTTTTGTGCCACTGTATCTCATTTGCACCTCCTTTAAAAGTAAGCCAATTCTATTAGCAGCCTTTTCACTGCTAATTATTCTAAAACTCACACACATTTCAGTCCAATGTGACCTTCATCTATTCAACACACTCTTCTTCCTGCCATTGAACTTCCTCTGCCACCTTGTACAGCAGAAAGTGGAAAAATATACTCTGCTAACAGTTATGTCTTGTGATGAAAATAAACCAAACTCGTGGTGGTGGTGACGCTGCTGATTTTATTGTATTGGTGCTGAAATGTTTGCATAAGGTTTTGGCTTGTTAGATGGCTAGAAATCAATATAAAAATAATATCAATCAGACTAAATACTTGTGATTGACAGCAAGGTTTTATGCCGCAGAGATTCACTATCATCTGGTTTCTGTGTGACGATGTTTTCTGATTAGATTTGTGACTTTTATATGTTCCTGTGAATGATGCTGGATGAGAATGACTTGCAGATTCATTGTAAGGTTTTATATTTTCAATACGACGAGCTAAGGACATTTTCCAGTAAAAACTGATGCACATTACTAGAAACCTTTACAGTACATAAACGTTAAACACAGCGGCTAATGACCAGTTCGCAGCTTACTTCCTAAAACAAATGTATTATCTGGAATGTAATGCTTTCATGTTTTGTGAGAAATCCTGAACATATGATGGTCAAAGGCAAAGCGAGACAGCCTGTCTGTCACGGTCACTGACATGTTTTCTGGCAGCTCCCTCTTCCTTGTGGGGCCTGCCAGGAAATACATGCTGAGGGTTGCAGCGCAACATGTCACATGACTTGCTGTCATCCCTGTGACATTGATGTCTGCAGGACAGGAAGTGACGCGGGCTAAGTTCATGCGACTTCCCGCTGTACTTGACACAGAGAGTTAATACATGTTATTGACAAATTTGAAGGTTTAGCAAAAGGAAGGATCTGTTGTGTGGCTTGATGGAGCAGATATCAAATGTGTACTGGCTCTATTGAACATATACAGGATGTTTTTTATGACATTTTTATTGCTTGACAGCAGAGAATAACCAGAGAGAGGGAGATGTTGTGCCAGTCGGACTTAAATGTCGGATACTGTGGTTGAATGAGAGGCTTCCTCAACTTCTTCAAAGCCAGCAGTATGTCTATCCAGAGTGAGCCAGTGGTTTTTGTTTACAGAAAAATGTAATTACAGGCTGGTATGTACAGTTGGTGTAGAGCAGCGTTGTCAGTATAAGGCCATTTCACCTTTTTTCATGTATTCTCCAATCTACATGTACCAGCTTTTTGTTTTGGATCTCTTGCAAAGCACAGAGTGTGACACAGGCTGGAAGAAGCGGTACAGATGTGTGTAGAACTCATGACATCAAAGTAACATCTTATGTAATTTAGTCAAATGAGCCACTAGGATAACACATCTTATTATTTCTAACAGTGTTATCTCTTTGTTGTGTTCTGTGGTGTTGTGGAGACGGTGCGTCTGCTGCTGTGTGATAGAGGAGGTGTGTGTGTCAGGGCCAGTGACACATCAGTCTGAGGCCACAAGGCCGAGAGGCACGAAAGTTAGAGAGGAAGAGGAAACTGGACACACACTGTGGGTCAATGTGTGTGTGTGTGTGTGTGTTTGTGTGTGTTAGCAGATGTTACGCCATTCCTCTGCAGGGGACCAACGTCACACATCCTGTCTTTACTCAATACCTCTCTCACTCACACACACTCAGACAGACCTACAGTGCACCCAGGCTGCAGGAGCAGCAGCAGGACACCACCCTCAGGGCGTGGTCCATTGTTTGGAAACATGTTTGTGTTCGTCACACTCCGAGTCTTGACGCAGCAGTCATCTACCGCTACTCCAGCTTCATGTAAGAGAGAAAGAGAAGAAAGAGAAAATCACATTTGAAGAGTTATTTATGAGTCTAATAGCAGAACAAGCAATAATATCTACAATAATAACATGGAAAAACTCCAAGTGAAAAAATAGAATTTCTTGAATCTTCAAAATATTCAGGCATGGCAGAGAAACAGCATGTAAAGAGATTTAAAAAAACAAAAACAAAAAAAAAACAAGCAAAGATGGCAAAGCTATTTTTCAAACTGTTAAATTAAAATTATTGTAGGTTCATAAAATAATATGTTTGAAGCACAAAACAAAAGGGGAGTTGCATTCAAATTAGGCGCCTATTCACAGTGGAAGAACTGTATCAAAAGAGTTTCCATTCAGCCATTTATATGTGTTTTTATTCAGCTGTGTGCCCACACAGACCAGCACAGATGCAAGATAGCTGCTGTACTGTAGAACAGCTGATGGAATGTCGGATATGCAAACGTGCATGCCACTGCGATGCCACCACATATCTTAGCTAACACTTATTCTTTTATACTCAGGAGGATGTGAAAATGTAGAGGGGTTTCTCATGAATTGTAGCTTGATCTCATGATATCTTTGTGATATCCCTCAAGGGATTTAACCTTTCTTAGTTCACATGTATGATGGGACCAGAATGCTGAAGATTCACTTTGGAAAAAATATCAGATAAATAAGTTTAATATTTGAGAGATACAGATAATTTCACCATCGCATGTTGTGGTTGTGTTGTTTCTGTCTTAGGGTGATAATTATACAATTACATTTTACATACAACAGCTTATAACATTAACTTTTGCCCTATTTTTTCTTAGTTTCGAAACATGAGCAGTGTACATGCCTAAAACTTGTATTGGGGCTCTTATTTTGGAGGAAAACATAACTGATCTGTTTTAGTTTGTTATTTTAATATCAAAGGAAGGACAGACAAAGACTTTATCTGTAGTGCTTACGCATGATCATGACCAACACCCTGCAGACAAGTCAACACAACAAGAGGCTGATAGTCACAGTTTTTACTGTTGCTGGTGACCAGTTTTTGTTGCTGCGGATGTGAATCTGAAAAACTGAGTCTAGAGTTTTATGTGGGGAACATTAACATATCTCTGTACATAAGTTAGTACATGTTGACATTAAGACAGAATCTATTGTCATTCCTATCAGCCACACAAGCTTTCTTAGTTTAAAGAAAATAAAAACTGCCTATTAACTTAATTTTAGTCAATGAAAAGAGGCAGCTTGGCAGCAGTATTGTAGAGTAAGTTGATGTAGATGGATTTGCCTAAAGTTGGGTTCATGCTGTTAATGGCTCATCATAAAACTCAGCTCAGCTCAGGACATCAGCTCCTAACATTATGACCATAGTAGTGCTGGCAATAAAAAAAACGTAACACTTCATGATAGTTTTGCTTCATAATGAATCAAATGTCCTTTTTCCATCTTCCACAAGGATTGTACAAATATTTTGATGCACTGTGAATATCTATTTCTTTTAACAACCAGAAGGTACATATTTTAATCAAAATTTATTGGGATTTTCATTTTGTCACAACCTAGCTCAACAGTATGTGACCAAACTAGTCCCAAAACTAGTACTTACACCAGACTACCAACTTAAGTCATACATAACTAAACCTGTGACTAAATCTCTCTCTATCCTTCTCTAGAGCCCCAAATGTTTACTAGTGCACATCAGTGTAAGATAGAGGCGACAGATAGTACTAGTCCCAACCCCACCTCTCAGCATTACAACTTACTAGACAGGACGGCCGGACAAGCCCCCATTTTGCTCAACAGTATGTGACAAAGTGGGAGACCACACATAGTCTGCACATACTGATAGCTGTTTTAACTAAGTAAATAACAAAAGTGGATTAGGGTGTGTCTGTCTGCAGGTCAGTGTGTAGGCAGAGTGTTTGTATGAGTGTGAAACACAAAATGCAAAACAAAGGACAATGTCAGTCAGCAGGCCAGCGGAAGAGAATAAGGAAGGATGTTGCAGGCCTGCTTTCTAGCCTCCTGAGCCCAGCCTGCTCAGGTGTGTTGCATCCCTGACAAGGTCTCCGCCCCACCCACCAATTTCCTGGAACAAACAGACACAGCCAGCCAAAACAGAAGGACAAAACAGGGCTACCCCTGAGTCCGTCACAACATTTACGTAATCATGCCCTGGATTCTAAATCCAATCAGCACTTTTTATGACAGCTTAAAATATGAAACGCAAGTACATAACATTGAGAAGCTAGATAGTTAAATAGCAGCCAATATTAACTGTATATTACTGTAATTTAAAAAGTTAACATTATGGTAATATTAGATGTATTTAGCGTTTATTTACCGCCACAAGCTTCACCAGCAGCAGAGAGCAAAGAGTTGAGGACAGCAGAGCAGGACATGTGAGATGTAGGGCATCGTCGCAGAGAATTGGATTGCTTTCAGTTCGCAAGGACAAGGTGCAGCTTGTTTGCTGAATGTGCAAATTACATAGTAAAAGCCCACAACACACACCCCCACCCCTCAGCCCCTCTCCCTGACATACACAGTCACACACGCGCACACCTAACCATCCACCAGCCCTCCATCTACCTTCTATACCAAATGTCACCCTACATGTATAATGATGTGGGGGGGCTTTTATCCCCCTGCTTTCCCCACAAATACCTCTGCCTGCCCCAGTCTGCTGACGATACAGACCCATCACACTTCACCCAACCACACACACACACACACACACACACACACACACACACACACACACACACAGAGGCCTCCTCTTGAATGAAAGTGCGTGGTAATCAGAAGGAGTGGGTGAATCGATGGACTGCACTCCTTGAAAGGAGTATGTGGGATGGGGGGAGGGGATCTGTGAGGAGGGTGGTTGTGGGTGGGGGGGGCAGCATGAAGCTCAAATTGATGTGAGGTCGCTGAAAATGAAGATAGTGGTGCGAGACAAAAGAGAGGGCGGGTCCAGGCACGGAGAGGAGAATGGAGGGAAGGGAGGCAAATTGATTTGTCTGGGGGATGGTATGAGCCAGGGGAATAAGAACAAGGGTGAGTAAATGGGGGGAAGGGTGAGGAGGAGGAGGTGAAAATTGAAGGTGGGGGAAATAAATTGGACAAGGAACATATTCTGCGGGATGGCTGTAGTACAGAAAGCACCTTATATTCCCTTGATAAACACTTCCTCCTAAGATCTTGGAAAGCTGCTCCATTGGTTAGTTCACGGTCTCATTATTCCACATGAGTTTTTTAGTTTCTGTTTTTGGTGCTTTGTTTGTGTTTCAAGCTCAGAAATAACAAAGGTTGGACCCTCAATGGCTGATGCGTGTGGTCCACTTCATATAGAGCGTTGAAATATTAAAACCTGAAGTAGATTTTGGTTGCTTCCTGGTGTGCTGATGTACGTTACATTCATAAAATGAATCATAGGTGAAGTGTTCATTTTCAGAGAGAATGAACTGTAAAATGACTCAGACATGCTGTTAAGTGCTTGTAACACAATATGTGTGGCTGCAGATGTTGTAATCATTGTAGGATATGTGTCTGCACTTTGATGCCACACTGATGGCTTAATCTATTTATTGGAATTTGATCTTAACTCTGTTATTCACAGGGCGACTTTTTGGACAACTGTAATGGACGATCACTCCCCACAGGGACTGATTGAATTCCTCTATTACTTGCTTCCCCCTGTCTCTCTGCTCTGCTTTGTATTTGGCTTCTCACTTAAAAAACGTTTATGCATTTTGGTAAATGAGGAAGGGAGGTTAGGAGTGAAATTCTGAAGAAGAGCATGAGTAAATATGATAGGAACGATAAAGGAAAGGTGGGGGGATTCAGGCACTTTGAGCCCTGACGGATGCTGGGAAAGGAGCCAGGACTCAGGAGGTGCTGATAGCCAATCAGATGTTTTCCTGGTGAATGGATGGATGGAAGGGAGGGGAAGAGGAACAGGTGGATCAGATGAGGGTGGAGGATTGGGATGAGGAGGAAGAGAGAGTCTGATGCAACATCAGTGTGTTAGTTCACTTGCCTTCCTCTACAGATATGAGTTTTGTAGAAATGTCAACCTCGCTGTTTTTCATTGTTCTGTGAGTTTTGATATTAGTAGCATTGATGGCAGTTATATTATATCATGATTATTCATATTTAAGGTTTGTGTCTGTGCACCTAACAATGTGTGTGCTGGAAAAGCATTAAATCTTCTAAAGTTTCTCTCAAAGCATTATATCGTCCTTTTCTCACAATAATGCAGTTTCTCCCCCTCTAAATGTCTACAGTCATATCTATCTTCTTAGCCCATTGTGCAAAGAGCGTCAACACTGTTACCCCATCACTGGCTTTATTTACATACTGGTTCACTGGGTTGAAGCAGGAGAGACTGGTCGTGAGCTGGGTTCAAAATCTCATTTTCATGCTTATGCGGTTCTAGTTTGTTTACTGTCTCTCCCTTCACTGACATTTTGGCCTATTTCAAGCCTGTCTCATTGGACAGATTTCAGGTGATGTCTCTCATTTGTTGGAATCTCAAGCATTTACCCTTTTATTTTATCGTGGTTCATTTAGTCCAATTAAAATGATGCTAGTCCATCTTGGGTTACACCAACAGCCCCAAACACAACAACATGCATGTCACAGTGCAGTGCAGGTACCTTTTACAGCTCCCCTTTCATTTCAAATTGTCAGTGTGAGCCTAAATGACAGACAAATTTACAGACGCAACATTATCAACAGTCCTGTGATGGATTTGACCAGAGGAAACAAACTGTAGGTGTGATCGCACCTGTTACAACTGTCAGGTGCATCCCACTCGATGAAAATGGTGTGAGTTGCTGAAAATACTTTACTCTATGATACTACTTATGATGAACTGCCCTCAGCAGCACAGACTGCCACAGCGCTGTCATATTTCTGTCTTATCTTGTGAAAGTGGGTGGAATTTGGCAAAAACAGATTTACAATAATACTGTTGATGCTGTTTGTGTTTGTTTTCATGGTGATGAGGCCCGCAGACGAGAACTGAAGTCCGACTGTGGGACTCTGATGCTTCCTGTTCCTTCGTATTTTCGTTTTCTTCATGTCATCCTCACTACAGATGAAAAGTTCAGGCTAGATTTCGGTTTCCGCTCAGTGCTCAGAGGAGAGCAGATGGGGGGGATTAGAGTTTGATGTTTATGCTGCGAGACTGCAGACCTCGCTTGATCTAAAAGGTTCAGGTGGTGTCATGCTGAGCGTCTCAGTTCACAGATATTTTTGGAAAAGTGAAGAGTTCAAGGAAAAAAAGTAATGTATAACTGCATCAAGTACATGAATTTAAGGACGTGTCTTTTCTGAAGCACAAGTACAATTATTTCGATACAAAACTGGATCATTTCACACACAATCTTTATCAATTAATAATTTTAATCACTTCGTCTTGTGAATGTATTGCTAAATCATGTAACATTTATATTATATATGACTGCTGCAACATTTTGTTTAATAAAATAATGAGTTCACTGATACTGATATTACATAACACATCTATTTCTGAAGCAAATTATGTAATGAAGTAATTTAACTTCTAATGAAGTTAATTTCAGCAGTGTAATAAATCATAACTTGACCATAGGATAATATCCTTTCTGCCTTAATTAAATCAAGTATTTTATGAGATTATGCAAATTATCAGGCTTTCCCAGGCACTCTGCTGCTATGACCCCATCTCGAGTTTTAGGTGCTCAGGGACAAAGTAGCTCTTTAGGTAAAACTCTGTGAATGCAGATTGAATATGAAGTAAAATTCCAGGTTGTCATTTGTCAATTCAGATCACTTCTTTGTCACTATGATCCTGCTGAATCAGCCCCCTGATCACCTCTGTGAGTTGTGAGGCAACAGTGATTTACAGCCAAACTGTTTATTCACTCCAGGTTGAGTTAGTTTGAAATCAACAGTTCAGGGGAGAAGAGTTTCCGCCTCACATCGTCCAGCCACAATAACACGTGTCTGACACCAGTGACCTCACCGCCACCCATGAATGTGAGGAATGCTGACTATGAGAGGTCAGATGAGATTCATAGGTGGCCTGGTTACTCTCGCTTTTCACCTTTGGGTGTCTGGTTGGTACCAGACTCTGGTCCTATAGCCATGTGACTGCAGCCACCAGGCTGCAGTCTGGTGGCTGCAGTCACATGGCTATAGGACCAGAGTCAAGGTTGGTTGCTCTGATGTTGTGGTATGACCATGTAAAGGGAGCTAGCCTGAAGGGTGTACCTCATCTGTTAACTACTACTGACGCTAACACAGATCAGGGCTGCAACTAAAGCTTATTTTCATGATTAATTGATCATTGTGAAAAATACTCCATTACAAATTTCTAGAGTTCAAGGCGATGTCTTTAAATGTCTTGTTTTGTCTGACCTGTCAAAAACCTAAAGATATTCAGTTTACTATTTTTTAAGATATTTGAGAAGCTGGAACCATGTTAAACATGAATAATGATGACGACAGCGGAGCTGGTATTGTTTTCCCCTTGTGTTTGTGTGTGTGTGTGTGTGTGTGTGTGTGTGTGTGTGTGTGTGTGTGTGTGTGTGTGTGTTTGGTTTTCAGTACTTTGACAAGTTTATTAGGGCTGTCAACAAGTATTCTGAATTTGATTATATAATTGACATTCTATTCAATTCTATTATAATTATAGATATTTGAATGATTCAAACTAATCGAAAGTTATTTTTTGCGAGTTTTGAGTGCGCTAGTGTTTATATGTCTGTCACCGCAATAACATGACAACTGTGCAAGATACAGACATGAAACTTTACAGGTTTACAGTTAGGATCAAAATTAGTCTGAGCAGGAAGTAGGGAAGGGGCCATTGGCACAGATCACTGTGTCCTGGTTTCAATGATTCCCATCCACTCCAAGACACTAGGTAGTGTCTTTATTCAAAATGGCAGGCACATTGTTTAGTTATACTGACGGTTCATCTCTCTCTCTCCTCAGCATACCTCTCTGTCGGCCAGCCGTTCAGAGAAGGGTACCGGCTGGTCAAGCCGCTCACTCGGCGCCCGATGTCGTAACTCCATCGCCTTGTGTTCAGATGAGCAGCCGCACATCGGAAACTACCGGCTGCTCAAAACGATCGGCAAGGGCAACTTTGCCAAGGTCAAACTGGCACGGCACATATTGACTGGCAGAGAGGTGAGTTAAAAGAAACAAGAAGGTAGGAGACAGCGTTGTTGTCCATGACAGCACCCAGGACTAATGAGGCTGAAGAGAAAGAGTTGACAAGTAGAAGCAGTCTCATGGGTGAATACCAGGGTTTGGGTGCCAGAACAGAACAGAGCAGAACCCTGGGCCTCAGCCCAGAGATTGAGTTTTAAAGGGTTGTTCCTGCAAGTTCAGACCATGTTCTGTTATAGACATGTATAGTCAGCTAAAACTGTCTTGTCTCCCAGCACAGTCAAGACCTTAAACCCCTGAAGAGAGGCAGTCATGTTTTTCTTTTGTGTAGGTGTACGCCTGTGTGTTTAAATACACTGCAGTCTTTCTTCTTGTAAAAACCTGACCTACATTAGCTGAGTTGATAACTCCATCAGACTCAGTAGAAAGTTCATGTGCCCGCCGCTGGCTTGATCATGTGAGTGCTGTTGCATTCCGCCCCCATAAAACAGAAGACAGTCATATATTGCTGGTTTACAGTGGTGGTTTGATGCAGTCTTTGACCAGGTCACCACATGTTGTTAAGCCTCTTATGAAGCCGTGTTGGTTTGTTTAGTGGATTTCAGCTTCTGTTTTCATTACATGCTCTAAAACACTGTTTCTGTTCACTGCAGTGTGAGTGGTTTGATTGCTGTATTTTTTTCATATTTAACTTTGAATAAGGGAGAATGCTAATGTTAATACTAAAAATGTGTTTCATTTAAATGCACGGTTTATACAGTTCAGAGATTGGACTCTGCAGCAGAGCACATAGCTCAGCAGCTACAGCTCTGATAAAGAAATAGACAACGTTACGCAGTTTGAAAACTGAAGTTGTTCAGTATAAATTCAATTACAGCTGATTAGAACAATCAGTTAATTGATTAAAAAACTGATCAGCAACTGTTTTTTGTTTAAAGTCAGTTTTCGCACAAATTTACTAAAGTTTAATTTGAACTTTTAACTTTATTTAGAGTAAACTGAATATATACAATTATAATTGACATTACAAACCAAGCCATTCATCAAGAAAATAATCAGCAAATTAAATGATAATGAAAACAATTTTTTATTTAAGGGAACTATTTGTAAGTTTTGCTATTGCTACATAGCTTACATTAGCATTAACAGCTGTTTACCATAGAAGAAATGTTGAGTTCAGCATCAAACTTCATTCCTTTACTCACCAACAGCTGTCTCCAGAAGTGGAAACAAACACCAATGTTAACTCATGTCTATATCACGTGTTGTCTTCCACTGAAGTTAGCATGCTAACCAGCTAGCCCTGGCCCGTCTTGTCACTTTCTGATAGCGACTCACTGCAGCCTCCAATCTCCCCTGAAAATGTAGCGCTGCTCAGAGGACGTATTACAACCTCTTGTCTTGTCAACACAACAATAGCTGAAGCTCTTGTCAAGCGACAATCACCACCACCTACCCAGAAAGAAACCAAGTTTGGAGGCAGAGAACACGTACAAATAGCTATATAATATAGTTATTGTTCATTTGTTTTCCTATTGTTTCCTCACAGGTTGCAATAAAGATCATCGATAAAACACAGCTCAACCCAACCAGCCTACAGAAGGTGAGTGGTGTGTCATTGTATGTGTTTGTATATGTGAGCAGACTTTTGTGTGTCAAAGTAAAAGGTAAATGTAGAGGGGTAAAGATGAAAACAAGGAGATATACACAACATATACACAGAGTATATGCAGCCATCACACATATACAGATGTTTTCTGTTGTTCAGTGTCTTTTGTGGTGACATCCCAAGCTGACGGGTTTCTCAACTTACATACATCAAACTCATGAGTTGATGCCCTATTTTTCTTTAAGCAGAAATGAACTGCCTACTTTTTTTTTCTTATATTATAAAAGCAAAAGTAATTTTTTTCTATTTTCTTTCTTTTTGTGATCTTTGTCTCAGCCATGCTACCTTATCTACTTAACATCTGTAGCTGCATTATATGTGTGAATATGACCCAAAACTGTTTGTCCTTTTATTTTGAAGACGTAACAGTTGGTCAGTCTGGTATCCCAAGTTTGTTTATTTGCATCTGTGTTGCATCAGGAGCGCAGTAACATCTTCACCTGTTGTTTTGCCATATATGTTGTAACTGTCAGATGACCCTTGCTTGCAGCAGTCATCTGAACTTTGACCCTTTGGTATGTTATGTGAAACTTAATGTTGTGGAAGCAGGTTAAGAGCTGAGACAACTCTGCATCACTTCAGGGAGGATTTGTAAACAGAGTTTGTCGAGCAAATGTCCCAGTTGCACTACTGTTTGATAAAAGGCCAGTTTTAGGGATGATTGAAATCTGTAAACTGAATATTGTTTCATACGGACAGGCCATGAAGCTGGTGAAGCACTGCGCTCTGCTTTGTGTCAGTATAATATAACCATCATTTGTCCACTCAGTCCACTGGAACTAACCAGTTAGAGGCTTAGAGTAATGTACGTCACTGTATGCTTGTCTAGTGACATCTAGAGTCCTGTATTAACTACGTGTATTGCATTCATGGCTTAATGAGATTAAGCTCTCTCCTGTCTGAACTTGGCCTGCTGCAGCTATTTGTGTGCATGTGTGCTGCATGTGTTCATTGAGAGCGATCTAATTAAACAAAATTGAGTGAGAAACATCGCCTCAGGCCTGCGATCTGTTTTTAAGCCTTTAAAGTTGCAATGTTTTCCCATCCGGCTTTGTCGGTGGAATATTCACCTCTGGAAATCAAAGCAGTATTAAAAGATTGATACCTGTTTATGATATTTTTAAAATCGATTATTCATGCGGTCACTGCAGCTGCACCTCTCTGATAGCTGAGGAAATCTTATATCATTCATTGGAAAACATTGTCGTGTCACAGCATCTTTGGCTGAGCCAACGTTAGAGTGAAACACTGAAGTTTGATTTGGTGTTAAGAATGAAATTTTCAGACCTAAATAATTTCATAAAGCTTTGGCGTCTTCTGTTGTGCTGTGTGTGTGTGTGTGTGTGTGTGGGTGTGTTGTGTGTGTGTGTGTGTGTGCTGTGTGTGTGTGTGTGTGTGTGTGTGTGTGTGTGTGTGTGTGTGTGTGTGTGTGTGTGTGTGTGTGTTTGTGTGCATAAATATATGTTCAGCATCTCTCTTAATTCAGATAATGGGTACATCCTAGAACAGTTATGACTGATGAATATGAAGAAAAACATTTCTTTTAATTATTGATTAATCTTCAGATTTTCTTTCAATTAATCAATTAACTGACAGTGCAAAAGTCAAAAATCCAAAGACATTCAGTTTACAGTGATATAAAAGCAAGAAATACTCAAATGTTAAGAATGTGGTATCTGCAAATATTTAGCACAGTAATTTTAATTGTTTAATGGAGTCTAAATCAAGGCTTTTGACAGCATGTACTGTACTTGCTTTGTGTGTTCACACGTTTTGTCACTTTTGCATCAGATGTGCGTTGATAGTTTTAACCTGTGTGTACTTTGTGTGGTTTGCTTTGTGTGAACAAGTCAGTTGTTGTTCAGCGGCGACTCTGCTGACCAAACTTTGGCCTTGTCTGACTGTGAGTGTTTTTTTATCAGCACCTTGACTACAACAAATACACTTGCTCACATCATCGAGATCGATTCTGCATCACACACACACACACACACACACACATACACACACACACACTTACACATACACATAACTACCCTATTGATGAATACTCAGCTGGTTAGCTAACCAGTCTAGGCTGGGTTTGACACTATTGATAGCAGAGAGTTGGGTTATTGATGGTGTCTAGCTCAGTGTGGTAGTTGGGTCACCGGCCTAGATACTGGTCAGGATGGCAAGTTGATCACTTTGCTGCTCTGACTGTTAACACGAGAAAAAAACACACACATGCTTTGTCAGCCAAATCCTAGTATATTATCACCTTTGTAACTTGAGATGGCAAAAAAGTCATAATCATATTCTATTTTTAAATTCTAATCCTAATCCAACCTCATATTGTTGTTGTCACGGATTTGTTTAACAGCAATCCTGCTTGTGTGTCTACAGTTTCCTCTGTGTTAGTGTATCTGTTATGGCCCAGCCCAGCCTTTTAAACAGCTCCTCTTTGTTTTGTTTCCTGTCCAGACCATGTAATGAACCAAAAAATAACATTAGATAAAAGCATGAACACGACATTTCATTTCTGTGTGACTTTGCACAACTTCTGTCCTTAGTTTGGCTAAAAGAGGATACAGGAAGAGAAAGTTTTTCACCACCTGACATGTCTGAGCCAGTCTAAAAGAAAATCTCAGTTCAGTGTGATGTCTGAGCAAATTGATATTTTCAAGTATAAACAGATGCAGATCTACTGCATATTACCTGCAGACTAAATTTCTAACATTCACTATTCAAAAAAGAGGATTTAGATTCGTCGTTGTAAAGACCTTGAATTGCTCTTAGCTCTCGTGAGAAAATAAACAAAGGTAGATAAGTGTGGGAAAACATCCTGATCATGTTCAGATCGTATCCGATAGTGGCTGTGAAATCTAAACCGTTCTGTCGTAGCACATTTCAACCCAGTGTGGATAGTTTTCAGGAACACAGACGTATAGAGACTGACTGCTGCCAAGCAACATTGCACATATGACAAAGAGTGGAAGTGCTCATTGCCAACAAGCTGCATATGAGTTCTCAGACAGCCATCGATTGAAGTTGATCATTTTGTATCTGAGATATACAGCAGGAGATAACTTCTCATCTTTTATAAAGTACCATTATCATGTCCCTAAACCCACAGTGGAGTTCAGGTCTACTTCACAGCACAGTTAATATTCAGTCAGAGTGTTATCACCAGCTGATAAGCTACTGACTCTCTGTAACAGAGGTGAAACTGAGGTGATGGACGATTGTCTGTATGTTTGTGGGAACACAGACCTGTTCATGTTGAACAGCGCCTGTGAGATTCACTCTTTGTTGCATCATTTACCTTCTGTTCCAGCAGAGAGGTGTCGACTTAATTACACTGTGAACCTGCTCTCCAAATCTTTAAGCTAAGACCTTGGTTTTAACATGGTGTGTGTGTGTGTGTGTGCGCGCGCGCGTGCGTGCGTGTGTGTGTGTGCGTGCGTGCTCTGCAGTGTGGTAGTGGTCTAGTGCAGCATAGCGCAGCTGTGTCAGGGCTGGGGCTGCCAGTTGTGTCCTGTCTTGTCAGCATTATTGTTGCCGGTGTAGGACACTACGCGTGCTGCCAGGTGACACTGTCTCTCTCCATCTCTTTGTCTCTGTCTCTGTCTGTCACATATCCTCTCTCTCAATGCCTTCCGCTTTTTTCCTGCAATCACTTTCTCTCTAACCTACAAACTAGGGCTGGAGCAACTGTTCAATTTGATCATACCACATCTAAATTTCTTACTATTAATATTATATTACCTATTGTCTTTTTTTTTTTTTGATTCATCAATCCATTTTCGATTTGGTCTATAAACTGTCAGACTTTGTTACAATTGTTGAATATTTTTTTAATGCAGTGAAAGGTAAAGATATAATTTAAGATTAATCTCTTAAATGGCTTTTTTTGTCTGATCAAATCCAAAAGTATAAAATGCAGAACAGCAGTATTGTGGTACTTCTACAGCGGGAACAACCTCAAGTGATTCATTATTTATCAAAATTATTGTCAGTTAAATTTTCTGTTGATCTTATTTATTAATTAACTAATCTTTCAGTGCTGTATAGAAAAAATATACATAAGATTTCTCCTCACTTTGAGCTGTTTTTATGAAAATACAATGCAATAAATTGAAAGGTATTTGCTGGTTAAATAATGAGCTGATTTCAGCTGAAGATCGATTTATGTCCTTCAACGTACCTAATGGAAGTGCACATCATTGCATTTTAATTTTCACAACATTAATATTCAAAAGAAGTAGTATCCAATGTTGGGCTGAAGTAGAAACAGTGTCTCTCTAAGTCTCTGCTTCCTCTTCACACTCTGTTGTGCACTCTGATCTGTCAACCTCTCTGTGCTGTAGCTTTATGCCCCATTTCTCTCTGTCTGTCTGTCTGCCCCCCCCCCCCCCCCCCCCGTTTTATTCTCTCCTCATCAACTCTTCATTTCATTCTCTTTACTGTAGCTGTGTGTCCCACTTTCTCTGCTCCCTCCCCAGGCGTTGTATTGCCGTAGTGGCTCTACTGTAATCACAGCTGTACTCTCCACCGTCTGCAGCACCACAGGATGCCTGCTAAAACTATTTCAGTGATGCAGTCACTGACAGATTTTTAGACTTTTAAAAGAGTTCTTAGTTTGTACAGAACAGCCAGTACTGCCAAGGCACCACTGTGCAAGCTCCCTGCTTTACTCGAGTGCCAGGCTGCTCAAGTGCAATAGGCTGTTTGATGTATCTGCCTTTGAAATAGTGTGTAAACCATGGCAGTGTAGGTGTACGTACTGTTGATAAACAACATACAACAGAAGACAATCATACGAAAAATCTAAATTAAACATGTCACTCTAAGTAACATTTATATATGGGGAAGTTTAGTTACGGTTCTGTTGTTGCACACAACGACTGCAGTATTTGGTAGAATGCAGATCTCTGCCAATGCTGAGAATCCTAATTGCAAAGCTACACCTTCTGTAAATAGTTCATTCTTTTTTTACCATTTGCCCTTGGATTTGCTTGTCTTGGAAAAGAGTATATGGTGTATTTTAAAGGTGTTTATAAGCAGAGGTCTTACACATGAAGGAGTTATACACACTAGAAACTATATGTTTGCTGACATAGAAAACCCATCTGTCCTCTGAATCTTAGTCAAATTCCTTTGTAGGTTTTTGTCAATATCTTGCTAAAATGGCTGTAATTAAATGCTGTATGGCTGTAACAGCAGCATACAGAAACCAAGTGGGTTTTTTTTGTGCACTCTTCATCTGTGGTGTGTGTTGTGTGATAATCTGCCAGACTATGCAGGGCCCCATCAAAGCCTGGGTGTTACTCTGAGAACAGGAGAATTTTTTGCAGGCAGCCATCCAATGTTGTGTATGTGCGCAAAAGTAAAATGTATATGTGCGTGCGTGTGTGCGTGCGTGCAGGACAGTGTTGTAAGCCACCATCTAATGCTATGAAGTGTGTTTTGTCCCTCACCCAGGCCCCCTCAGCTAGGAGCTAAATTCCAGACAGGCAAACAAAAGGGGCCGAGTTTGAGTGGGGGTGCGATGGGGTCTTGGCACAGAGGCAGGGACCCTGAGAAAGACGAGATACAGAGCAGAACCGAAGAGAACAGACAGTGTGTGTGTGTGTGTGTGTGTGTGTGTGTGTAAGCCTACGTGAATGATTACAGGCGGATAACCTCGCAGTCCGACACGGTCTCTGCTCTGCCTTTTTGTATGCACGTGTAATGCCATTATCTGCATTGCTATTGTCCCTGCGTGGGTGTCTATGCATAATCATATTGTTGCCGCTGTATGCATTGTTGTTATTGTGCCGGTGTGTAATGGGAATAATTAGACAATAAAGGGACAAGAGGGCGGACAGAGGGAGAGCAGAAGGTTTTCCCACAACAACGAGAACACAACAAGAGAAGAGAAGTACAATACAAGTCTTGATCTATGTTTGTCCCCTGCTGCCTTCCCTTACTCCTCCTTGTTTACCCAGCATCTATAAAACTATATATAATTCCTCTTATTTAATCAAGCTGAGTCAGGCTTCTTATGATCTGGGTCAAACTGCCAGCAAAATGAGACCAGAATTAAACTGCAGCTTCTCTTCATTAATGATTCAGCTCCTCTCATCAACAAGCCTGGGAGCTCTAATTACCGCTGTACATTAAGGCAATGGAGGGATCAGGAGGAGGTGTTCGTCTAGTAGCTATTTTATATGGATAACATAGGAGGGCAGTGCTCCCAACAAAAGGAGAAATGGGGTCAAAAGTCTATTCAAAGCCCCCCCCCCGCGACAAGCATAAGAGCAGAGGCAAATCCTTGAGTAATGCTGCTCATTAGAGACTGAGTTTGGTTCGTTGCTGTTTGCCTTTAACACTGCTGGAGAAACATCGTCATGTGCTGAAGTGGCTCATAGACTGAAGGATTTCCCTCTGATCTTTGTTCAAATACACATATGAAATGACTCGGACAGGAGAAGATTTCTTTATCCACTCCATAATTGCTCACAGAAGATTTTGTGATGCGGTATTAACAAGGTCAATAATTTCATAGTGGAACTTAAAACCTGTTTGATTTAGGTTTTGCATGTTGAAGTTATTTATGCTAAATGGATGGATGGATGGATAAAAGTCAAATGCCAAATGTTTAAACCTCATGGTAATAGTCTAACGTTGGAGACTGTTTTCTATTAAAATTGTTGTGCAGGTTTCTCAAATAATAAATGTGAAAAAATTATTTTGCATTTTGGTGCCGGCATTGATTTATAGTTCAGTGTTGGAATTTTACTGAATGATAGCACCACTGCAAAATATCATGTTTACATGTTTTTGTTTATTTCTTCATATAGACTGACAGTGCGAAGGTTTTCCCTGTCTCATAACTAAAGACAACTACTGTCAGTCATTTATTATTATTATTTTTTGTCGACATTCTTTGATTAACTTTTTTTTTCATTAACCCAGTATTACTAGAGCTACATTAAAACACTTGATCTTAAATTGCAAATGTTTATCTCTATCACCATCAGAAACATGAAGGAGGCAGTGCTTGCTGTCCAAACTGACCAATCACAGTCTTAGCGATCTCCATGTGGTATGTCCATACCTGCCAAAGCGGAGCAGCCTGAGGTGCAGGCGCAGGTCTAGGTGTACCTTGGTGTAACTTATACAAAAACCCTCTGTAGCTACACTGTCAGCCCTTAATACACAAGTATTAGTTAATGTTTAGCCTACCAGAATAACATTTAGTTAACCTTTGATGTGTGTGTTTATACAGTGTGTATGTATGTATTACATTAAAACCGGTAAGTGGTTTCAATTTTCCGTCTGATCGGTCTATACTGAGTGAAGAGAGATAAAATCACAGTCAGGAATACACTGAGAGCTGACTATTCTCATTCATAGTTAATAGACACACACACAGACAGAGGGTTATTCACAGGAGGTACTCTGACATGGGAGTAGAGAAAGAGGCCTGTGTGTTCATTTGTCCCTCTCATTCTGTCTTTCTTTGTCTATCACTCTTCACCCTTTTCCTCTGAGTTTCTCTGGTCTCGTGATCGGCTGTGACTGAGAAGTGGAAGTGTGTTTGTGTAGAGTACTGTGTAGTGTGTTTGACTGTGTGTTGCGCAGTGGAGATGTGAAGGGCCTGGGTATTTAAACATGAGCTAGACAAGCTTTATCAATTCCTCCTTCCTCTATTTCAACATCTTTGTTTTCCTCATGCTGCTCTCTCTCTCTTTCTCTTTCTCTCTCTCCCTTGCTCGCAGACTTGTGTTTGAAGGAGAGGAAAAACACAGATTCAATGCCTGCATAAACAGGTCAAAGGTCAACAGACTGGCAGGCCAGACACATGAATCAAACCCATGCAGTACCACTCTGAAAGTGAGACAGAGAAAAGTGAAAAAAATGCTGACAATCAGTTAAGTTTCTTTGTGTAGTAGAAAAGCAGTGAGAGCTCTGACTGAACAGTTGATTAATAATTCCTGGCACGCAGAGACGGAGACAGAGAGGATGTAAATGCTCAGAAGTTGATTAATGCTGCCTGAAATCAGGGAAGAGAAGCACACAATTAAATCAAGGCTCCCCATAATCCTGTAAAACACAAGAACATTTTGAGATATGAGGGCCACACAGTACAGCTGCAGTGTGTCAGTAGGTTTTTTGTGTGTGTCTCTGTGTGCAGCTCCTGCCATGTGCTTGGCGTTCCATGACTTTCCACAACACCCTGGGGTGCAGGAGATTCAGGCCCAGGGATTAATACCTGGGTTGGCATGGCAATAGTGACGCGAGGCTATCGCCATGTGACAGAAAAAAGAGGTGATTTAAGAGAGGGTGAATATAAGAAGTTATTCTGTTGGCTCCATTCGCACATGATGGAAAAAAGTCTGACATTTTTGTTTGTTTCTCATCTTTAAAATGCACCTAAAGGTGGAATAAGAAACATCACAAGCACAACATTAAATCACTGTGAGCTGAGGACTGAGTGAGCTGCTGATCAATACCAATGACTCAACAATTTCCTGGCCAGCTGCTGAGGTTCCTGCTTCTTGAGCGTCTCTTTTCAGACAGACTCTGTTTAGGAAACAATTCCTAGCTGTTATTTTTATCTTTAAATATTGTCCCAGTGAGCAGCGGTCATGGCAGAAAAAGGAGTGAAAATGTGGGACAGAAAGAGCTGAATGAGTCCAGGAGAGAGGGGGCGTGAGCGAGAGAGCGAGGGGGGGGGCGGGGGGGGGGTTGGTGTATAGGAGAAAGAGGTGAAGGAGGAGAGGCTTAGCTGATAATTCTTCTTAAAGCTTAGATGAACAGCTGATGCACCATGCACTTAATTCAATTACACACTCTCCCAGTGGGCCTCTGTGAGTCTGTTTATGATGATGTGGCTTCCTATTTTTAAAGCACTGAGCAGGAAAACTGACAGAGAAGAATAGAAACTAATGGTTATAACACATTACCAAACAGATTGGTTCTTATATATATGAATGTTTCTCCAACACAACAGTATTGTTCTTCTTCATAGTAATTCACATCAGGGTTTTTAAAATTACAGACTGGTTGTCAAATCACTGCAGCTGCACATGTCTGTCTTTTCCTATGAGTTAATTTCCTAAATGAATCAGTTCATGGCTACGACTAATAATTAATTTCATTCGCGATCAATCTGGCAATATTTTTTTTCAATTAATCAAGTCCACAGCCCATGGTGAGGTCTTTTTATTTGGTTTTATCTGACCAACAGTCTAGACACGATTTTACTATTATATAAAACAGAAACAAGCAGCAAACTCTTACGTCAGAGAAGCTGAAGCCAGTTTTATTTTAGAACTTGAACAATTAATAGTGCATCAAAATTGGTGGTTAATTTATAATAAAACAATGTTACAAGTTCATTGTTATAAGTTTCGTTTAGGTCGTTTGTCATCTTAATGTTTTTTGAAGTATTCAGCTTCTTATCTTGGAGTAAAACTTTTCTTGTATGTACAGTATGGCCAGGTTGGTGTGTGTGGGAGGAGGGGTGTTTGCGTAGGCAAACTAAACTGGTATTTTTCCTTGGGGGTTAAATGCATACCAGGAATCTGTCTCGGATGATATTTGTGAAAACATGCACCCAGGCATACACACATCGCCTCGGGCGATTCTGGAGTTATGTCATTGTGGAAGTATTGTTACTTCACTGTGAGAAAGCAGATTCCTTGAACACGTGGCGTACTGAGCAGGTGTTAGGTCGGAAATAATCAAAATGAGTATGAAACGGGACATATGTACTGTAGCCCCCCCCCCCGGATGAGTAGAATAAATAAGTAAAGGTAAAAACTAATGTCCTGTTAATTAAATGTGAAGTAATCTGCACTTTCTTTGTTTTGACATCTTCTCTCCTCCTCGCATGTATTGTTTCTCTTAGTAGTAGTTTGACATTTTGGGAAACACACTCGCTCTCAGCCGGAGAGCGAGATGAGCAGATTGATACCACTCTGGTGTCTGTACAATAAACATGAAGCTGCTGTGGGGAGGCAATTTGCTTGGCTTAGCACAAGCCGGGTTAACTGTTTCCCTCTGTGTCTTTGTGCCAAGCTAACCTCACTGGCTGTTAGCTTGAGCTTTATATGACAGTGATATCCTCATCTCCCTCTGCTACAGAGCAAATAAGTGTATTTCCCAAAATGTCAGACTGTTCCTTTAATTAATCACCTATGTTCTTAATAACACAACACAGTGTAATATGTGGCTGTGTTTGAGCTCCTCTGTCTGAAGCCTGCTGCATTCAGGACTGTAGTGAAACAGAAATGCACTGTAATTCATTTTATTCACATTTTCATTTTTGGACAGTTTATTGTCGTTTTAGACCAAAACAATCTTTATCTTTGTTTATTGTCAGTTTACCCGACAACCGCTGACTTAACGTCTTATAAGCACCATGTGTGGGTTGTAAGATTCCTCTTGTCCCTCTGATGAGCATGAAATCATGTCCACTTAAAATAAGAAAAGAAAATCTTCAAACAGTACGGTAGTGATGCAGTAATGCAGTGTGCTTCTCACTGAGCTGCAGAGGAATACAGGCGTTCTACTGTAGTAGTGTGCAAATATGGAAATGTGAACTGTGTTGGGTTATATATAACGCAACGCAGTTCACATTTCCACTTATATATCTATATATATAGATATATATATGGGAGGAGTGTGTTACCCAGGGCAGCTGAGTGTCAGCAACAAGAATGAAGGCATCAGTGCATTCCTTCTTTTGTATTCTTGTTCTTTCACTGTCTCTCTGTCTTCTTTTTTCTGTGTTCACTGGTGTGTAATTTATTCTTGAAAAAAAAAAAAGTCAAATTTGCTGCAGTGTTTTCCAGAGCACAAAATGACTCCAATGCTGCCAAAACAAAATAAATACTAATACAAATCCTTTTCATCGCCCCCGTCCCCTTACCTCGAACCTCTTCCTTGATTTCTTACTTTCTCATTGTCCTCCTATTTTCTCCTCTGTCTGTGCCCCTCACCTCCTGTGCATTGTTAATTTGCTTCATATTCTATTTATGTTTCAGTTTCATGCTGACACACACTGCCTTTGTCACACACACACATTTAGTTTTTTTATAATGCACACGCATACACACCCTTCCTAGTGAAATGGCACTTCCTCTCCACGGTCAGAATGTCACACTTTGTCATTAATAACCAAAGCAAAACAACTAATGATGGATGAATGGATTGATTGCATATGTAGAAGCTATATGTAGGCCCTTGAAAACACATCTGCAGTGAATGGGTACAATCCCAAACCTTTAATACATATAAGTATGTTAGTTTAAAATCCATTTTAAGGGTGACTTGAGATTTAATTTTTCTCTGATTTCTCAAATTACACTTCAGTTTGCTGTAATTCCATCTGGTGTTAAAAACGTCTCGAGACCGGCCGTCAGCATGTTCCACAGTGATGAATCTGGCCCTGCCGCTATCCCTCTGTAGTCTTTTATAATGGAGTTCGTAGACAAATACATTACGTTAATTAGACAAACAGAGAGAGACACCATCAGAGTGGCAGGATGAGGCAGCAGTCTGGAGCTCAGTGATGAATGGGGTGGGGGAGTAGAAGGGGAAGCACACCCAGGGGAGGAGGCCCTGCTGTCAGCCTAGCACCAGCAAGACACTCCCTTGGGTGGTCTGGAGGTGGTTGGAAAGATGAGTGTGGGGGGAAAACATGTATGTGTGTGGAGGGATGAGATGGATGAAGAGGAATGGTGTGTATATACCAGCTGTATGAATTTACTGAAGAGCAATTCATCTGATGAATGAACAAGGAGGAAACTCAACTTCAGCACAAAGGAAAAGGCCTCTATCTAAAAACGGACTTGGATGTATTTTTGAATTCATATAAATGCATTATATTGTATTATTATTTATTGATTGTCATTGATTATTTATTGTATGTCACCATACAGTCTTTGTATTCCAACAAACTTGCATGTTAAAGGTCCATATTTGACACTTTCCTGTGTTTTAGTTGAAGTGTTGATCCATAAGAAGATATATTTGAACATATTTCTCTGATTGGCTGACTGTTTTCTGAGTGATCCAATAAAAATATAACAAATTTCAGGTAAACACTCAAATCCTGCAAGGTTGGATGGTGTGTCCAGGTGGGCGGGGCTTGGGGCATGGCTGGTGGTGACAGCTTTGTTGTGACATCACAAAGTTCCAGAAGTCCTGATGGCTGGTTTTAAGGCTCAGTTTCTGAATACAGGCTGTGTGCATTTCTCTGTGGACTGAGGCTTTGATACTTTCACAGTATTAATATAGAACCTAGACCTGCTTTATAATATAACTACACTCCTTTATACTATATGGACCTTTAAAATTTCATGGTTTCACATGTAAATAAATGATGACAAGTGAAATTCTATCAAAATCTGTAACAGCGTGAAATCAAGTCAAGATAGTCCTGCATTTTTTATTTTTTATTTTTTGCTATATTTCTCACTCTTTCAATGAATTTAATTAAGTCATAAAATAGCACAAGGAACTTTTCCATTTCAAGTCATATAGCAGTTTATTATTGCCATTATCCTTTTACCATTCTCTTTTCTTTTTTTTTGTATTTTTGAATATTTTAAGCAACTTACCTGTGAAGTATTCTGTGTAGAATAATGGAGTCTGGCAGTTCATTCTCTCATTTTATAAATTTTTTTCAGCTGTTTCGAGAGGTACGCATCATGAAAACTCTCAACCATCCCAACATAGGTGAGTTACACCACAGAGAATGATCTTGGGTGTGTTTAGATGTTTGGAGGTGGTGGGTGTGTACATGTTTGTGTGTTTGTTTCCATGCTAACATTTCTTCCTCTGTGTGTCACAGTCCAGTTGTTTGAGGTGATTGAGACAGACAAGACTCTTTACCTGATTATGGAGTACGCCAGCGGAGGTGAGTTACATCCCCACCACCCTCATCATCATCATTGCCAAGTATTGAATGGTGCCAATTAGATTCTTTACTTTGACTATACAGTTTCTTTAGAGTTCAGCTGAACTCATTAATTTAGGGTTCAATGCCTTAGTGTTCATCATCTACTGTCACGTTGCTTTATTGCTCTACTCTTTTCTCTCTTGTCTTTCTCCGTGCTCTTCTATTCATCTTGCTCTTTAACATTGTTCAACTGTTTCCCATGCTCTCTGCTAGTTTTTGTAGCTTCTCTGTTTTTCTTTCTTCTCTCCTCATCCTAATCCATTCATCTCTCTCCGCTGCTCTCTCTGTATGTTGTGTGATCTCTCACTTTAATGCCTAATAAGGAGACAGTAGCTCACCAGCCGACATGCTGCTCTGTTGATCTCAACCTCAGCTTTCTGTTTTACCTTCCAGGATCTTCAGAGTGCACATACACACATACACACACACACACACACACACGCTCACGTAGAAAATATGTATGGACGCTCGCACATGAACACATTTGAAACGGTTTAATTTAAGTGTTCAAAACAAGGAATGTGTCTTCACAGAAATAAAGCAGAAGTTGTTGATGATTTCATACTTGACAAACATGACACTTGACCTGATGGCTGTTATCAACTGTTAGCTGTTTACTTTGAGGAGCTGAAAAATAATGTTAAACCAGGAAGAACGAACATTTAAGGACCAACTTATTGGAAGTCATATAGTTTTTTTGTCTCTTTCCTACACATGACAACATACACATACCCATATGCCTTTACTCATTTTAGTCAGGTCACTCGTATCACGTTTCAACCTTTTTACAGTATTATTTATTTATTTATTTATATAGCACTTTTCACAGACACGAGTCACAAAGTGCTTTACAGAGTCAAGATCAGTCACAATCCAAAAACATCGAAAATACACAACACTAGGATACAGTAGAGTATCCAGTAAAATACACATCGTTTATCTGAAAGCCTGTTTAAACAGACAAGTCTTTAACTGCTTTTTAAATGTATCACTACATTTGCTCCTGTAATGCATGAAATCAAATTAGTGTGAGCTTGACACAGACTTGATTCTCAACTCACAAACCTCTGGCAGAGTGTTGGAGGTTTTAAAACATTTAAACACACATGAACACTTACAGGTGGAAGAAAAATCACTATATATGATTGGATTGGTTATATGGAGCACTGGACTTGTAAACACACTCCATGCCTGCCTGAGCTGCAGCATGTCTTCATACTGTTTGTTTCTCCTCCAGGCGAAGTGTTCGACTACCTCGTGGCTCACGGCAGAATGAAGGAGAAAGAAGCCAGAGCCAAGTTCAGACAGGTCAGTAAAGCCCTCATACCTTACCTCACCTGTCCAATGCCTGTTCATCTGTCTGTATGTCCCTTTACAGCTGCCCTGTGAGCACGACTGATAGCTAGTCGGTAGAAATCAGTATAAGGAAAACTGCAGTCACATTAGGGTTGAAAAGCAGCACAAAGCAAAGTCTGGGCTGATTAAGAAGAGATGCAGAGGTCAGATAAATTCATCATACTCAGCAAAAGTTATGGGAGCTGAAGTCTGAGTTCATGTGGCTCATTGTTTACAGTCACAGCTTTGCTTGTAACTGGGCAGTGTGGGCCTAAAACAGACCGACACAGAAATGCAGTAAACTTTTCCACTGTGGTTCAGACCAAATAAAACAAACAGTAAGTGTGATCGCACAGCAAGAAATTCACTCATCTGCTTTTCATTCGTAATGTTGCTCAAGGAGGCATGTGTGAAATGGAGCTCCTAGTTTAGCCACCATTTACATGATGTAAGTACAAACATGAAGTGCAATTTTCTTCTCTTGTTTGATGTCTTGTCTTCTCTCTCTCTCCTCAGATTGTGTCAGCAGTGCACTACTGTCATCAGAAGAACATTGTTCACCGAGACTTGAAGGTGATTACACAGAGAGAGAATGAAAAGGGTCCAAAAACCTTATTCAGATAAACAAAAATCTGTGACAGTTAATGTCTGACTGCATATATGAATTTTACACATATTAATAAATAAGCTTGTAGCAGACATTTATTTTAAAGCTGATATCTAACTAAGTAACCAAAATGAACTTAAAAACAACAGCTACAATTTATTTAAATCAGCCATTGCAAAAGAAAACGCATCACTTCTTGAAAGAACAGATGGACTCCAGCCTTAAGTTAAGTCGTATGTGTTTCACTGTCTATGTTGTTTCCCTGCAGGCGGAGAACTTGCTACTAGACGCAGACTCGAACATTAAAATAGCCGACTTTGGCTTCAGTAACGAGTTCACTGCTGGCAGTAAACTGGACACGTTCTGCGGTTCCCCACCCTACGCTGCCCCGGAGCTCTTCCAGGGGAAGAAGTACGACGGTCCAGAGGTGGACATCTGGAGCCTGGGTGTCATCCTGTACACTCTGGTCAGCGGGTCGTTGCCCTTTGACGGGCAAAACCTGAAGGTGGGTGTCGTGTAGGCTGTGTTGGCACAGTATAATGTCATGTGAGGAGACTGAAAGCTCCCGTCAAGTGATTTCTGAGGTTTTAACTTGAGTTCAGTGAAAATGGGCACAAAGAAATAAATCCTTATTGCTATTTGACTATTTTTTGTCAATTATTTTATATATACCAAAGAAAATTAATGTACTATAGAGACATCAATATAAATTTATTTTAGATACAGTCACATATCTCCTTACCTTCAGTTTGAAGACCAGAACACCAGGCAGTTAAAAGTAGCTGTTACACATTTTCTCATTTTCTTGCCTTCTATTTTATTTTATTTTTTTCAGTTTTGCTCCTGTAGCGATCACATGTCCTTTATGAAAGGAAAAAAAAATCAGTATCATAACAAGATTATCAAAAGTATCATGTAAGAGACATTGTTGTTAGTGAGGTTGAACTTTATGTTAATGTTAACGTAAAGTCAGAATTGAAATCTGCAAATAAGTTTTCCTACTGCATTTTATCAGTTTTATAACCGCACAATTGTGCATCATAATATCACATCATACTTAATTTTAGTAATTATAATATAATATGAGTAATATTGATTCAGTGTTCCTGTAGCTGAAACTCAATGCGTCTGCCTGTGTTTTGTGTTCAGGAGCTGCGGGAGCGTGTTTTGAGGGGGAAGTACCGCGTGCCCTTCTACATGTCTACAGACTGCGAGGGAATACTGCGCCGCTTCCTGGTTCTCAACCCTGCCAAGCGCTGCTCGCTGGAGGTGAGCAGGAAACTTAACAACAATATGAGAAGGGAGGCACATACAATACATACATGAGCACATCAGTGTCTGAATGTTGAGCTGTACAATACAATCTACTTAAGGGTCTGATTGCCCTGCATGTCTCATGTCTGTAGGTCATCTTATCTTTCAAGGACAACAACAATAAATTATAACACACACAGTTGAACAAAGGCACACGAACTGAATTGTTGTTGAGTATGTAGATTAATGAAAAGAATGAAAGTTACACTTGGGGGAAAAAAAACAACAAAACATTATTGTGTGTCTGTACTTTGTTACTGTATTTGTCAAGGCTTCTTTCTCCTTCTCCCTCCTCACCAGCAAATAATGAAAGATAAGTGGATCAATGTCGGCTATGACGGCGAGGAGCTGAAGCCCCACGCAGAGCCTGTGGAGGACTTCAACGATACCTGTCGAATCGGTGAGAAACACACACGCCTTTTACCATTAATTTATTTATCATCAGAAATAAAATTGATCACAAAATCATTAACTAATAACCATGTTGCACGTTACAATAACAGTAAACAGAAATATTCAGTGAGGGTGAACTGGGAACATCTGGTTAAGGACACTGTCAGCAGTCTTCAACTCCCACAGGTTGGAGACAGAGAATCTGTAGTCGGCCATGTTCAAGAGCCTCCTGACTTTTGGCTTTTAAATAAGTACTGGTGAACTTATGTATTGTTCAGCCCCTCGGGGATTCCCTTACATGAATGTCCTATGGGATGCCATAATTTAATAACCATAAATGCTTAAGCAAACCTACATGGTGCTCCAGATATGTGCTGGCACCAGGCTTTCACACCAAGTGCTAAAGGTTCACACCAAGGTTGAACCTTTCATAAATGCACAGAAGGTCGACCTGCATGTTTCCTGCGTCACTCGTGACTTGCTGTGGAAATTGTGTAAACAACTGTTTCTAATTTCATTGGTCTCGTTGCAGATGTGATGGTTGGGATGGGTTTCGCCAGAGACGAGATCAGAGATTCTCTGGTTAGTCAGAAATACAACGAGGTCACCGCCACATACCTGCTGCTGGGACGCAAGAATGAGGTGAGTGTATCGACTTGTTTTGTTGGTTTGTTTGTTGTTTTTTCACCTTCTGTAATTGGGTGAAATAAATGAATTATGCAGTCGTGGTTACAGTTTTAACAGTAGTAGATACAGTAAGCTCATATACAACACTAAATAAAGTTATCATTAAAATGAAAAAACACCACAGTTAGAGGTGTGTGAGATTCAGAATGATGTCAGCAGTTCCTATTTCTCATTAGTTTACAGCTGTGTTGTGTCATAGTCATGACCGAATCTGTATTGTATGATTTTTTTTTTTTCTTGGTTTTGGGCCCTCTCTGATATAAACTGAGACATGACTTTACAGTAATTAAACCTGGTTTTAGAATGAACTGATCTGGACTAGCTTGATTTTCTTGGTTTTAGTAAACAACTATAGTAATGCTTGTCTCCATTCATATTGTCATTTTGAATTTTCTATCTGTTTCTGTTCATCTGTATCTCAGACTGACGGCACCGAGTCTCGGTCAAGCAGCAGTCTGAGTCTAGCTCGAGTCCGGCCCGGCACCATCACCAACGGGACCAGCAAACACTCCACTTCCTCTTCCTCTTCTGGTGCACCTTCTTCCTCCTCTGGCCACAAGGCACAGCGCAGCGCCTCCACATACCACCGCCAGAGAAGACACTCTGACTTCTGTAAGGCAGATTACAGAGATCACTCACATCCTGGGGTTTAGCTTGATCAGTTAGTGTTTGTTAGATTCAGTCTGGAGTTTTTAAATTATGACTTTTTTCCTATCTCTCAGGTGGTCCAGCGGTTCCAGGGTCGACACACCCCAAACGGAGTCCCAGCGGTGTAGGTGAAGGGGCGGGGCTTAAAGAGGAGCGGCTGTCAATCCGCAAGCCGAGCACCAATACCGTCGGCTCCCGTAGCATCCCGACCCCCTCCAGTCCCATGGTCAGCTCTGCTCACAACCCAAATAAGGCGGAGATACCTGACCGGCGCAAGGAGGTTAACTCAACCACAGTGAGTGTTTTGTGGCCGTGATGAATCATCCAGTGTAACCAATCTCTCACACTGAATCCCTTATCAATACAACATGTACAGATGGCAGAATCCTCACAGTCCTCCTAATCCCATTTCCTCAGATTACAGCACATGGAGGCTACACTGACACAGATGTTATGGAGACTGTAAACATTCACATCCTCCACAGATTAGAAAAGAGCTGAACAGTAAACACTTGCAGAGGTTGAGATAAACTGTAGATTCATGCAGCAGTGGATATGGAGATTATGGTTGTTTAGTAAAATTAGCATGAAAAAGAGAGAGAGCTGAGGGAATGTAAAGAGTTAAAGACAGAAGCCAGATTAACCTGAGATTAACTCTTTAATGTTCTGCGCGGCAGATACTCGTGACTGTCTAAGGTCAAACAGCCGAGGCAGAGAATGGTGTCACATACAGCTCATCCACCACGTCAAGATAAAAACATGTACCATTTACATCCTTTATTCTTCAGCAAATTCATGAGATTTCTGATTCTTTCCCCAGAACAACATCCCTGCTAGTGCCATGACTCGAAGGAACACGTATGTATGCACAGACCGATCCAGCACTGATAGACACCCACTGCTGCAAAATGGCAAGGAGAACAGGTGAGAGGAGGATAGGTGTCTGCCTGTGTCTCTGTTCATCTTTTACTGTGTGTATGATGACAAAATCCCCTCACAAGGCTGCTTGGGGTCAGTGACACCTTTCAAAGTGTGGGAACTCTTTTTAGATTGTGTTCAAATACAACATGAGGCAAAGATTTTTCTTTATTTGTGGGGATTTGAGCCAAAGGTCGTGGAGCATTCGTGTTTAAATATATTAATTAGGAGCAGCAGGTGTCAGCATCAGCACAACAAGTGAGAGCACCATCATCATCATCATCACCATCACAGTTCTGTGTCTGTGCTGAAAGTCTCCAAACCAGAAGATCAGGTTTCACTTTACTAATTTTCTGGTTGGTTTCACCTCAGTTCACTCAGCCTGGAGCAGATTTGAGTCTATTTGCCACCATCTTTGACTTTGCGCCAGCTTTAAATTTCTCCGCACTTTGTATGTGAAAGTTCTCAAATGATTATGAGTTGAAATTAGAATCAGGTCTAGGTTGGAGAAATGGTTGTCGCTTGGTGAAAAGCATCAGCAGATTTTGTTTTTTGAAAACAAGTGTGGTGCACAGGCTATTAATGAACTGGCTGGTTTCGTTGGCTGTTAAATGTCAGTGCGAAAAACAACAGCAAGGCAGACTTGGACAATATGAAATAAATGACATTGTAGGAAATATATTCATATTCATAGTAAATACAGACAGCTGAAGGTTTATTATCCTGGGTTGGTTTATAAAGACTGAGTCCACACAGCTTCTCCTTTATTGCACAGAGACAGTGTTTGGCACAGGGTGTTTGTCTCACATACATTTTGTCTCTTCAAGAGGGGATAAAGGGCTTAAACTGTGCATGAGTGGGTTCATCTGTGTGTATGTGTGTGTGTGTTTATTTACCCAGTATGAACTGTCTGTTGTTGTGACAGATGGTTGTCTGCTTGTCAGTCTCAGAGCATGGCGAGCACAGTCCCCTCCCTCTTTCTCACTCTCTCCCTTCCTCTCTTCCTTTGGTCACTCGCTCACTTTCTCACTTTCATTCTGGCTGGCCCTGTTTTCCGTCCCTCTGTCTCTTATTCACTCTGTACTTTTGCCGCCTCTCAAAGGGAAAGCCAGAAGGGTTCTGTCTGCCATCTGACCTCCAGTCAATTTTTCCCGTGCAGATTGTGTGTGTGTGTGTGCGTGTGTGCGCGCTCATGTGTTAAATATAAGTATTGAATGTTGTGGGAAAAATCCTGTAAAGTGACGTAAGCTCCACCAACATGCTCAAATTTACCAACCTTGATGCTTTGATGATATGAAATGAAAAAAAGAAACATCAGCCAGCGCTCTGGGTGGTGTGCTGGCTCTCTGGTGTTTATGTAACAGTTGGGATTCTCTGATTTGATTTGACTCTCCTGTGAGCAGAGACACACCCGACTCTTTTACATTCAGCCATTTAAGTGAGGCATTATTCTCTGTTGCAGCTCCATTTTCTGATTTAACAGGTGGTGCTGAGGGATGTAGGCATGGAGGGAAAAGAGTGGCAGGTATAACGAGGGAATGATGATAGGATGAGGAAAAGAGAAAGTAGAAAGGGAGGAAGAGATGAAAGAGGGCGGAAAGAGAGGGGAGTGGTGGGGGGTGAGCAGTAGTGAGCAGCAGAATGAAGTGAGGACTGGCATTGTGCCAGTGTAACCCTCCACTTGCCTCAGAGGCCTTGTCAATCTGATGCCATGCCAGAGTGGTTGATGGGACAGACACGTGCATGGACACACGCACACAGACCAATCACACACACACACTTACGTTTCGCTGACAAAAATGTACATGATAGTTGTGGTGAAAGTGCAAAGGAGAGACACTGATTACATGTGTGTCTATTGTTATTCATAAGCCGTTTATATAAAACTTACAGGTTCTGCGTATTATACACACAGACGTTAACCTATGACGACACAGATCAAGATGTTGTAGAGTTCTACCTGTGTTTTAATGTTGAACTCTGAAATTCATATGATTATAATTATTCATTTATAATAATTAATGTAAGTCAGTGTCACTGTAGAAATATTTTCATCTTTAGTTAGAAAAAGCTAAAATGTTTTATGTCATGTTTGAGTGCAGGTGTACAAATCGTTATTAAAACTCCAGTGCAGTAGTACTGGCTGATTTGATCACTAATAACTCCTGATTATCTCAACCCACCCATTCAACTCTGTCATGTAAACGACTGACATGTATAACGTTTGTTTGCGTCATGCAGAGGAGGGAAAAAAAAGCACTGGAAATCTCGCAGGAGTTCTCTGTGTGACAGAGAGTTCAACATCATTAGTTTCTTTCACTGTTTCTTTTCTTTTCCACTTTTGAACCATGTCACTCTCTCATCCTCCCTTTCTCTTCTCTCTACCATTTTTTTACTCTTTCTCCAACCCCCTCTACCCCTCTGTTCTCTTCTCTACCTACTGCACCTAGCTGCAGCGGGGGTGTGCCCCCCCCCCCCGCAGCAAGCTGCAGTAGCCACCTAGTTCACGTTGATATTAAATGATTTTGCTCTGCAACGGCTGCACTTCAACTTAACCCATCTAATGGTTCTGCCCCACTTGAACCCTGTGTGTGGGTGTTATCTAGAGCGTTATGAAAAGCAGCCTGAGGCCACCAGCCAGCCAGAGAATCAGGGGTGGAGAGGTGTGTGTGTGTGTGTGTGTGTGTGTGTGTGTGTGTTTGTGTGTGTGTTTGTGTGTATGTGGAGGTGTCACAAAGTGTGAGTGTTGGATAAAGAGAAAAGAATTGGACGAGAGGTAGGGGGGATGCAGACAGATGAGGGGGAGGGGGTGGCTCAGTGGGGAGAGAGAGAACGTTTTGGGTCCATTTTTAAAGATTAGAGGAGAACTGGTGGTTATGATGTGAGGAGCAGCTCTCACTCTCTTACACCGTTACATTTCCTTTGTGTAGGTGTTCATGCTGCCGGAAAAAAAATTAAAATGAATTCAGTGTTGCTTGATTGTAATCATAAATTCAAGGAACACTAATCTTTACACACTTTAAAACTTATTGGGTCAAAAAACTAAACAAAACAAAAGCCAGGTAGTCAAATATCCGCTTTTATGACCCTGCCTTCCATGATTTAGGGGCATATTCATTAGAAATACACCATGTAACTGGATTTACTCTGTAATGTAAAAAACTGCTCTATAATTCAAGGCATATGTGATTCTTGCACAGTTCATGCATCTGCTAATAGAAATGATTTTGATTGCAACTATTCTTTCTTTATTTTCCTCCTCCTCTTCCCTCTCCTTCCTCCCTCCCTCCCTCCAGTACCTTATCCCACCGCCTTCCCCCTGCCTCCCCCTCCACCCACAGCATTGCTGGCGCCTCTGGGGCCTCCTCTTCGTCCTCCACGCCCTCCTCCCGCCTCTCCAGAGGATCCACGGTGAGGAGCACTTTCCATGGAGGGCAGATTAGAGACCGTCGGCCTCCCTCTCATGCTCCCCCAGCTTCCCCTACACCGTCCCACGATGCCAGCCCGCTGCCCCACGCCAGGACCCGGGCCACGAGCAACCTGCTGAGCAAACTCACCTCCAAGTTGACCCGCAGGTAAGAGGAGAAGCTGGGAGAATAAGAAGGGAAGGAAAGAAAAGAAGGTTTCTGTATAGCCAATTGTTTATCATAAAGAGAAATTAGATTTGCTTTCGTTCAGAGGGGGGACTTAAGGTGAAGCAGGAAGAGGAAGTATATGTGTTATTGTATGTGATAATTATCACTAATCTTCCAAATGTGGTGAAGTGGTAGCAGACTGTGTGTTTAAAGGCTTGTAACTGGACAGTGTAGCTGTTTTGCTGTAAACCTGTACATGAAGATCATTTAGCTAACCGTGCTGCCTCTCACCGTCTATTCCTTAACAAGTACTAACCTACCAGCCTTCCTTCTCTAATAATACAGCTTCACAGAAGGCTTCAGACCTTGTCCTTCTTAATCTCAGACCTGGGTCTAATAGTGTTCAAACAGTATTCCTACTGTTTGTTTTACTTGCTGAAATTAGACATCTTGTGTGTGCGTTTGTTTTCTGCCAGCAGCTGTAGGATTTCCTCCCATAACCACCTGCTTCCTACAACATTTTACTATTGAAAATCTGTCTGCGCCTTCCCACAGGAAGGATGAAGGAATGAAATTAGTAAATAATAATTAATAAAGTAATAGTGAAATAGTAAATAATGTATATGATAAGACATATTCTGAAAATAAGCCTCATAAAAAGTTTTAAAAAGTAAAAATAAAAACACATCCAGCATGAGGCAGTATTACGTAAAATTGGATCAAACTATAGCTTGTGTCTTTCTTTATGTTTCCCTTAGAAACAGATACAGACAAACAACTAGTGTTATTGCTGATTGATTTTGTATGTTTAGATTAAGGCTTGTAGTTTCTTTTTTTTTAATTTAAGATTACTCGGTTCTTTCCAGGAAATTTTAAATTGAACAAACAGGATGGTGATTTCTAATGTTAGACATGAATGTATCTCACTACATTAATAGAGAGAGCAGGAGGCAGCAACACAGAGTGGTAACTTGGCACTGGGACGCATACAGTTTACTGGATGGTAATGGATATGATACTCTATCCTGATGTAGTAATGCTGACTGCTTGTTTCCAATAGCAGCAGAGACATTCACACAGTTGTGTCAAGTTCTGCTGGACAGTCACCCAGTCCTGTTGCAGCCCTCTCTCCTAACCAATCACATGTGTGCAGTTGGGCAGTACGTGAAGTTTGAGAAGATCAAATCCAATTGTGCCGCTGGTACTTCTCAGTTTCTGTCATCAAGACTTAGTACTCTTAGAAATCTATTTGACCCAGGTCTGCTGATCAGGTGGACACACTCCGTGTCTTTCACAGTCAGTTCTTCTTGGCTGCTTATTGTTGCTTTATCTGTTTGTTTGTTTGATTGTTTGGTTCTTTAACAAGTTTTGCTTTTCCTTGCCAGTCACCTGCCAGTCTTCTCCCCTTCTCTTTCCTGAACTACAGTACACACAGTTTGATTTGTACCTCTTCTACCTGTGCTTCTTACTGTCTGTCATCTCTATGTTGTCCCCCCCCCCCCACTTCTCTTTCATTCAATGTCTGATTCTCTGCTGTTATTTTTCCTTTTTTCCATTCCTCTCATCCTCTCTTCATCTCCTTCTCTTCTTCCTCTCTGCTCCTAGGGTCACTCTTGACCCTACTAAACGTCAGAGCTCAAACAAGTCCATGTCGGGCTGCACACTCCCACAGGGGACAAAAACAGTTAGTAAGTCTTCCTTTCCCATGTTTTCTGGCTGCTTCTGTCTGTCTGTCTGTCTGCCTGCCTGCCTGTCAGTGCACTGTCATCCCCTCTACTCCTCATTCACTGTCTGTTGCAGGTTTAGTTACACAAACATTTATCCGAGGTGAAGATACTCTGCAGGCAGGAGTTTCATCTGTGGTTGAGTTAAATTCAGCCTGCAGGTTTCTGGCTTCAGGAAAAGCTGAGCTGTGAACTGGAAAATGTCTGTTTCTCTAGACATACAAAGTAAATTCAAAATGGTTAGTTTCTCTGTGAATGTATCTTCCATCAAGAAGAGACTCAGGCTTAGAGGGGGTTATTGATAGGAGCTGATGGTATAAATAGAGTCTTCTGTCATAGTATATGATTTACAGTATTATGATATTGATTGACAGTTAAATTGAGAAACAAGTTTTTAGGTAGAATAACCTGCTTCTGGTTAATCAAGTGAGGTAGATACTTGAAAAGTCACAATTCTTTGTCACATAGATGCAAAACTCCAAAAATCCAATATGTCCCTATGTCCTTATTACAATTCACCATGTGTATTGAAAGGGTAGTTATCTCGGTATAAAGAAAATATACACTGTTATACAGTTACTGTCGTGTTTCTGATTGTTTTACATTCAGCTGGTGTCTTTGCCGCTCACTCACCTCAGCCCCACCCTGTTTGTACAAATTTAGGTTTTCTGTCACCAGAAACTGACAAAGATGGGTTGGGGTCGGAAAATAGAGAAAGCTACAGTATGCTAGGTCAGACATTAAGGAGCCTAAATGCTAAAGCTGAGAACTGGAAAGCCCTGTCCTGGTTCAGACCCAGTTTAATTCTTCTTTATAAAACTTCTTGGGTTGTGCCCATAAAAGTTTAACATAGTTTGTTTCTTCCTATAGAGCAGCTTCATCTCTAAACAATGTGTTTGTATGACTAAACCTCAGATCGGCATCCGTCTGCCTGAATGTCTGTCTGTGTGTCTGTGTGTGTGTCTGGACTGCTTGTGTCTCTGCTGGCTGGGCTTCATGCTGTAGCTCTCATTTCTGGAGCAACAAGAGGTGGACTTGGTTTATTGTTTGATTTTTAGAGGTTGGCTTTCTCTACAGCAGCTGTGACTGTTAGCAACAGTTAGCTCATGTAGCTACAGTAGAAATCAATAGTCATGCAAACACACTGACTCACAGTCACACAACTTTAGAACAAACAACCCTATGAAGATGCGTGTCTGTGAATTTATTGCAGCTCAACTGTACTAGTCTGACTCATGTAATCATCACCACATGTTTGTCCATGCTGTTAACAAATCAGCCGTCCTGCAGCAAGGCTGTGGGATCTCTGGGAGCAGAGACAGGCAGGAAAGGAGGGGGTGGGGCTTTATTGGTGCTTTGTACAAGACAGAGGCAGGGGGTAAAGGACGAAGAGTAGTGAAGAAGAAGGAGAGGGAGAGTAAATGACTTCATCACTGTTAAAATGAAGCACTGGTAATTTATAATTGGCCTAACGTGAACAACATGGTACCACCAGATATCCAGTTTGATAGGAAATGTGATGATCTGAAACCTTTAAAAGTACATGTAGTCCTTCAGAATCAAAGAGGAAAGAGAGGCGTCTTTGTAGAGCCAACGTTTCGCACCAACATTAAACAAAGGATAAACCTGTGGTCGAGAGACCAGGGTTTTATACCAGTATTAGAGGCCAGAATCCACTGTAAGAATAAAGTGAGACATAGTTTTAGCCTCTGCTCTGTAATTGTGCTCATGTTGTCTGGTGATATCTGTTGTCAAATGTCAAAAGGACATTAGGAAATTGATGACTGAAGTAGGATTAAGTCGAGTGAATGTGGAGACAGAAAAACGGTAAATTATGATAATAATAAAATAATTCCCTTCTTAATGCACTGTAGTTACTGGGGCTGCTGCTATAAGGATTTTCATTATCAGTTAATCTGTCGGATTTTCTGATATTTTTTTAGACCAAATAATGTGAAAAGGTGATGTCTTCAGATATCTAAAAAGAATCGTCTTAAACTATATTATTATATTCAGGTTACAATCATTGAAAATTAAGGAAACCTGCAAATATTCACATTCAAGAAGTTGGAACAACAAATTTTCATAGAAAATTAATCTAATATCTAAATTGTTGCCAATAAATTTTCCTTTAATGAATCATTGCAGCTATAGTGTATATATAATATAATACTCTCTTGAGGTAGTGTTGACTGATCTCAGGTCAGATTGTGCGGCACTTTGTGATCACATAGACAACATTCACAGTGTAAAGAGCAGGGAGATGCTGCTGAATAGTGAAGCAGGTACACTGACTACAGGTTAAATTACTCTTTGCTCATAAACTTGGCCTGGTTCAGGTTGTAAAGATTCATGTCTGGGTAAAAAAAAGTGCAGTTTTGAAAACAAAACTTACTCTGCATCATTTCAGCCTCGAACTTGTGACATTAAAAGTACACAGCATACGTCCGAGCCCTCTGCAAGAGCAGATGCTTGTGAGAAACATCTCAGCCTGCACCAGTCATCCTGACTGACTGACCCAGCGTCACTGCCGTTTTAAATCAGGATTAGTTATGTAACCAGGATTTATCCTTCTCTTAAACAGGGATCTTACACAGCGCTCCTTCAAGATACAAGCAGATTGTTCTGTTACTCTGCTCCTAGCTTCTCTGTCTGTCTCTCACCCTGTCTCCGTTCTCATGTCTTCTCTTCTTCTATTCTCTCTCTCTGTCACTTAATGCTCTACTTCTCTCTCTCTGTCTCATCTGCCACACATACTGTACAGTTTATACACAGTCACTGGCTCAGAGCACTAAAGTCTGTCCAGTCTTGGTTGGTTTTTCCAACCATGTGATAGCACTTGTCTTGCTCAAGGGCACCTTGGCATCAGTTTCTGAGGGAGGGCCAAAATGTTACTCACTCACTTATTTTACCCAGACAAGAAAGGCAAGCTCATAACTAGATGGGACAATTACAAAACATTTACATAATTACTGTTGTGCTGAGTAAAGACGTGTAATGAAAAGAGACAAGAGACAAAATGTGGCCTTAAGAGCCTTAAGAAAAAATGACAGGTACATGTTTGTCCAGCTCTTAACAACACACTGGTGTTAAGAGTCAAATGTTTCCAACAGAGTTGAGGTTCAGTGTTCTTAATCCAACAGGAATTCCCCTCCAGATATTTGCTGGATAATTATTAGGATGACATTCATTGATAAATGCTGATGCATATCTCAGTGATAATCTGTGTGGATTAGCGGCATTAGATCTCTCCCTGTACTTTTATAGAGAGGTGACGCAGCGAAAAAGATGCGACTCACAGTCTTAACATTTATTTAGATCTGATTAGAGCTACTGCGCTGCAACAGCTCATGAGTCACATCCAGGGCCGTGCTGGAGTAGGTTTCATTTCCAGTAAAAATAATAAAATCTATCAATGAAATTTCACTGCTAGCACCTCCAGGCCAGCCCCAGTTCCTGGAATAGAGATCAGTTTGCCAGGTTGGTGGGTAAAAGCCATCAGTGTACTCACAGGAAATAACAACAGCAGCTCCTGGTGGTGATGAAAGGGAAGTGCAATAATCAGCCTCAAACTCAATAGTATCTACATGCCAATGATACCAGGACAAAATATGAAGATCCCACATGACTTACAGTGTATTCAGAAAGTTTTCAGACCCTGTCACTCTTTTCACATTTTCTTATGCTGCAGTCTGATGCTAAAATCATTTACATTCATTGTTTCCCTCATCAGTCTATACTCAGTATCCATAATGACAAAGCAAAAACAGAATTTTAAAGGTTTTTGTAAATTTATTGAACTGAAATGTCATATTGACATAGGTATTCAGACCCTTTACTCAGTACTTAGTTGAAGCACCTTTGACAATGATTACAGCCTCAAGTCTTCTTGGGTACAAGCCTTGATTTTCTGCCATATGTCCCTGTAGATCTTCTTCAAGCCTTTTTCAAATTCCAAGAAGCTTTCATGTGTCTTTCTCTGAGGAGAAGCTTTGTCTGGCCACTCTGCCATGAAGCCTAGATCAGTGGAGAGCTGCAGTGATGGTTGTCCCTCTAGAGGTTTCACCCATCTCCACACAGCCTCTCTGGAGCTCAGCCAGAATGACCATCAAGTTCTCGGTCTCCTCTGTTACCAAAACCCTTCTCTAGAGTCCTGGTTGTTCTACGCTTCTTCCACTTTAGAATGAAGGAGGCCACTGTGCTCTTGGGAACCTTCAATGCAGCACAGATGTTTTTGTAGCCTTCCCCAGATCTGAGCCTCGACACAGTCCTGTCCCTGAGCTCTGCAGGCAGTTCCTTCTTCTTCATGGATTTTGCTCTGATATACATTGTCAGCAGTGAGACCTTCTATGGACAGGTGTGTGCCTTTCTAAATCACGTCTAGTCAGTTGAGTTTTCCACATGTGGACTCCAATCAAGGTGTAGAAACATCTCAAAGATGATCAAGAGAATGGGAGGAACCTGAACCTGAGTATCGTAGCAAAGTGTCTGAATACTTCTGTCAATGTGATATTTCAGTTTTTCCTTTTTGATCACTTTGCAAAAAAAAAACATTTCTTAGTCATTATGAGGTATTGAGGGTAGATTGATGAGGGGAAAATGAACTTAAAAGATTTTGTCTTCAGGCTGCAATGTAACAAAATGTAAAGAAGGTGAAGGGGTCTGAATACTTTCTGAATGCACTGTAAATAACAAAAAGATATAACATTCACCCAAATTTGAACTGTCGTGAGAGATGTTAGGAACATTAGTGGCATCTGTGGTGCATGTTGTTTAACCAGCCTGTTAGCCTATCTCATGTGTTCACAAACTAGATATCTAGGTTTCAGACTGATGCTCAGAGCAGAACAAACTATTTGCTAACATCGCTTTGTGTGTTCGTAAATTGTGATTATGCATGAGATGATTAATCAATGAATCTAGAGAATCATCAGCAGATGAATCAAGGTGTTGTGTTTTAATTCATTCATTTGTGATTTTACCTGCATTAGATTTGTATGTGTGTGACTCATGTGTGGCCACCACTGCAACACACACTGTATCTGCTGTCTGTCGATCCCTGACAGTCTGCTCTGGATTCACTCATTCTACGTCTGTTTATCTCCGTCTCCTTTTGTTTCCGTGGTGACTCTGACATTTTGTTGTTTCACATCCATCCAGTGTAGTGAGTGTAGGCCGGTAATGATCCATTTGTGATTTGAGGATGAGTTGTCATGTTCTGTGTCGTTGACGTGGATTGATAAGCTGTGCTGCTGATTGTCGCATTAAAAGAGGAAGTGGGGGGAGGGGACGGGGGCTGAAGGGGAAAGGTGGGGGGGGGGTTTGTGTGAGAACATGATTTGCCAAATGATTCCTAACAGATACGTTGTCTTCTTCTTGAGGGTCACAGACGAACCTGAGAGAATCAGCAGATCTCCGGTCACAAGGTGAGTGATAATTTACATTCTTTCACTGACAACCAAAGAATAATCTCAAAAATCATCATTACGAGTAGAGCCAAGAGACCAATATATCAGTATCAGTTTATATATGTATAATTAACAGGAAACTGCAGCAGAGAAATGTCATAACTAAAACAGTGACACTGTTATATAGTTTGTCCAGCAGAGAGTGATACTCACTTAGTACCTATCTTGATCACTATTCGTTAAAATCACAAATCTAAGGGATCTACATCAATGTTATTAGTTTATAATATGTGTTTATGTGAAAGAAATTACTGTAGTATCATCCTCAAAAAGTATATTAAAATGTATTCAACAGTTTAGCATGTACTGAAATGATGCTGAAGGCCTTTAGTTAACTTCTCAATGAGACAGTTTGTGAGCTCTCTCTGAGAATATTATTGCTTCAGTTAAATCTCTGTTTGACTGAAGAAAATTCACTTTGTACAATTGAACATGATAGTCAGAATTACTTTAATCTCTCACTATGATACATTTAAAAAGATGTGTTGTTTACTGTATGCGTAGACTTATATACTGTCATTGACGGTTTAACCAGTACAGGATGTAAAATTAATTTCAAGCAGGGAAACATTTTGCTCACACTGCAACAGTGAATGTTGTCGCACTGATGTGTGACCATGACTGGATTTTTTTTTTTTTTGATCAATTTCTAAACACCAGAAATTTTTATGGGGTGTTTTGCATGAGCCAACAGGGGAGCTGTTGATTACATATCCAGCACAGAGCCTGAAGCATGCTACTCACATGTGAACACCCATTTTTCTCTTTCGTGTGGTGAAGACGTGCAAAAATACGTCTATAACAAAAAAGATCTGACATTTTTTACACAGAGAACCCACACTGTTTAGTCATTTACCTACATAAGTCTCAAAACGGATAAATGCATGTAAACTTCTCCGTCCTACATCTTGTGAAATCAAGAACCAACCGCTGATCAACACCAATAACTGCTAAATATTATAATTGCTATAAATATTTAAAAACAAACATCAATACCCACCTGACCTATATTCACTATGTGTCTGTAACCCCATAGTTGCAGACAAGAATGAATGATTGATGACTGAATTATATATACTGATAATTGAAATAAAAGAGCTAAGATTTTTTTTCTACACACAGAGAAATTATTTCTCTTAAATTTTCTTCACAAATATGTTTAAATCCACGTTAGTGAGCATTTCTCCTTTCCCAAGATCACCCATCCACCTGACAGGTGTGGCAGATCAACATGCTGATTACACATGATTACTGCACAGGTGTGTCTGGGCTGGTCACAATGAAAGGCCACTCATGAAAAATGGGAGTAAAAACAAAAGTGTAGCATTTATATCATTTTATCTGAGGCAACAGTTGTTATTTTGGTGACAAAATAATAGCTTTTCACTATGTGTGGAAAACAACCACAACAATGTGAAGAAAGAAAGCTAGGTATCTAACTTTATCATTACTGCTGCAACACTTTGATTAGATCAAAGCTTAAAGGCACAGACTGTAACAGAACTTAACCTTTGTATATTTTAATCACTGTCAGTCATTATTGGTTTCGTCTGTGTGTTAGTGTGTTGAAGGCTAAACTAATTTATGAAAAAGCATTTTCAAGCCTTGTGAAAGCCTTGGTATTGACCTCCTGTGCTCTGGTTGTATATATACTGTATTATTTCAGGGTTATCAGTCTCAGCTTATCAGTATGTTACTAAAGGTGTTGCATACTTCCTCTCAGCCTCAGCTGCTCCAGCCCAGTGTCAGTCTCAGGTTAAAAACAGCAGGTAAACCAGTAGCACCAGTGTAACACTAGCTGACAGACTGTGGTGTGACCGTAGATGCTGAGCGTGGCTCCTTGTGGTAGATGATCCTGTGATGTCTGATTTAGAAAGAGAGAGAAAAAATGTTTTCATGATGCAGTTGTTGTGCTTTAAAGCAAGTTCTCTAACAAAATAAATATTATTGTATTAGTATTTTATTTTATGACTTTATCTGTATAGTTTGCTATTAATTATATACATTTTATATAAACCTCCATTGAAGAACATAATACTTGAATGATAAATTTGAGGTAGGTGTGATTTGCATATTCCTGTTGTTGATGTACATCCACTGTAGTATGAATAAAGACATGATGTTAGACTTGAAAATACACATTTACCTGTATTTACCTGTGACCTAGGTACTGTAGCAAACTGTCAAAATCCAATGATGCTGTATTAATTCTTTTTTCTTCTTCTCCCCTTCCCCTGACCATTCATTCAATTACATTCATACATCCATTCATACATTCACTTGCCTGCACTTGTCTCTTAACACGTCCATCTCACTCAAATACCCAACACATTTACTCCTTTATCCTTAACTCTGTTTATTCATGCTCCTGTATTTATATCTGATCTCACCCCTTCTTTTACTATCCCACATTTATCCCTCTCTTCATGCAAACATCTCTTATCAACCTCACTTTGTCCCTTCTGCTTTAAACCTTCGTACATGTCCTGGTCCATCCCTCACTCGCATCACCCTTCCCTTCCTCTCCCCTCTTCCAGTCGCCATCTATCTGGGCATCAGAAAGCGGCCGAGCCCCGGACCCCCCGATGCGGCTGGGATGTGAGGGTGCGGAGCCCTCGCGACCCGGCCGAGGTGGTGCTAGCGCTGCGCGAAGCGGCGCAGGGCTGTGGCTGCCAGGTCCATCTGGCCGGACCTTTCCTCCTGTCCTGCACCCACGGAGCAGCCGGCGCCCGGGTGGCTTTCGAGGCCGAGGTCTGCCAGCTGCCCAGCGGGCTGGGCCAGAGCAGCGGTGTGAAGTTCAAGCGCCTGTGGGGGGCACCGTTAGCCTTTAGAGACATCGCCACCAAAGTGTCCAAGGAGCTGGAGCTCTGAGATCGACAGGAGGCGGGGCAGGTCAATGACGGACAGGACAGGTTAATTAACAAGGAAGGATGAGAAGGAGGAGGAACAATGAGGCAGACACCACCCCTCCTCCTCTTCCTCCCTGGGCTCCACCTCATTTGATGTGGCTAGCGATGCCTCGCCTCCGCCAAAGACCCTCTTCCTCTGATGCCACCAATCACAGCCAGACAAATGGATGCACAGACACGGATAGACCGCCATCGGCAGACTTATGATGACCCTTGACCTTGGAGCTGTCAGTGACCCACGACTCCTGCTTAAAACGCGGCACCACCCCCACATTATGTGAGCCCATGGGGTTAAACTGTTTTTTTTTTTTTCCATGATTTCATATTTGATGTTGATAAGGATGGTGTTGCTGAGAATGATGGAGACTGATAATTTGTTGTTGTTGTTGTCATTGTTATTCCTGTTGTACCATATTTGTCATCATTCCTTTTTAAAGAGCTGCTATTTAAAGAAACGTTTTAATTTTTTTGTGTATTAAGTTTATTTTCTTTCTTTAATGCTTTTAAAATGGGCAGAACTTTGACATCTGTTGTCGTCCTCTGAAGCAGACGTCACATATTTAAGGAGTGAGGGCGCAGTCTGACCTCCGGCCTCCAGAGGGAGACATGCAGAAATGCAGACACTTGTGACAGACTGAATGAAGCACCACAGCCTCTCTGCCCATCCATTGACAAAGCCCATTTTATTGCTCAGTTGGGATTTTGATGTTTGTTTGCACCATTTCTGGTAAGATGTTGTCTTCTCTGGCAGGTGAGCAAAGCTGCCTCATAACACAGGACCCAAGCTGAAATGTTGACCTTGAGAACCTGATGGTTTGAGCTCAGGCTCGGCTCCTTACAGATACTCAACTTCTGCTCCTCACCACCTTTCTCAACAAGCAAAGTCCTTTCAAAAAATTTAAAATTATATTTCGTTGGTTTAAATCGCAAAGTAGAATTTTTATTTTATGTTGCAACAGAATGTCGCAGCCGGATTTGTAGTTTCTTATCTGGAGTTGGATGTACACAAGCAACAAGAGCCACTTCATATTATTGTACCTAAAAGTCTCCACTCAGGAGCTTTAGTTTATGTACATTAGAAAAGAAGTTTTTTTTCAGCCAATCAGAGACTAATATCCTATTTAACTAACATCAGCTCAAGTAAATCAAGTCAACATTTAACTAAACTACATAAATTAAACTACATTTTCACCCATAAGAAAATTAAATTTTCCTCAGCACATATCGAATCTGTGCCACAAATGCTTAAAAATCAAATTTTCTGAGCAAATACTGTACATCTGGTGCATTAGATTACAAGTCAAATAGCATGGCATCCTAGTTTTTATCTCGTGTAATGGTAATTTAACACTGTATGATACAGAAACAACAAAAAAAGCTAATTTTTTTTATTCCTCTTCCTGCTAGGTCAGAGCAGATATAACTCAAAAACCTGATCCAACATGATGATAGACTTTTCTTGTTGGTATTTGGTCAAACAGTTAAAAGTTAAACAGCCACAGATTTCTGTTTAGTGAAGACAGTATATATTTTTGTTTGTTCATTATAATTTGATCTCTTCTTCTAAACCCCCACCCCCCACACACACACACACACACACACACACACACCAACACACACTCACACAGTTACTGTAGCTAAGCTGGTTTAGAGTATATGGAGGGTTCACTGATGTGCAGTAGTTACTCTGGTAGCACCTGGGATATAACTGTCAGGATGCCTTCGCTTTCCTCAAGTGTAGTGCAATACAGCCACAAAGCCAAGAATTAAGACTTGACAAAGCATTGTGTAAGACTTAATAGGGCTCCTTGTTTTGATTTTTTTTTTTTTCATTTTTTATATTTCTGATTTATTGTTAAAATTCATTGAGCACTTTTTTTTTTCTTTTTAGCTGGGATCACATTGTACTGTTCTGCCAGAGTTTTTAATTCATCTGCTTTTTCTTTTATTAAATTGTTAAAAATCACATTGTTTGATACATTTAAAGCCTACTGAAGTGAATAATTGACACTCTGAATGCCTTTCTTTCTTTTACTTACATGTACCTACCCACAATGGTTTCTTAGCATCATTCACTTAAGGTTTCCAGGCAGAGGTGCCATTTGGTTTCACTGATGCCACACTCATATCAAGGAAACGGATAGAAAATTACCAAATTTATGAAAAACTCAAAATGGTGATTTGTCTCCTCAAAGTTTTGTCAGATTTTCTTTCGCCCAATATCACATTTGTTTTTTGTTTTTAACCTCAGCAACACTTTTGATATGTAAACTGTAGATTTGTCCCTCGGTTGACCAATCAGACGAGAGGTGTATGACTGTTGAACCAATCAGATCCCATTATTGCTGTAAGAGGTGTATGACTGTTAACCAATGAAACTCCTGCCTCATCAAACCAGTGTATAATTTAAAAGCTTGTGACATGCAGTCATGAGGCAGTGGTTTCGGACAAATGTGACCTTGAATTACCTTTTCTTTTTCAACGATGCCTCCGCCAAACAATCGAGTTGCAGGAAATATGGTCACAATCTCTCCCTCTGTTCCTGAGTGACAGCATTGGATAATGGTCAAAACCTGATGATGTCACATCGAAGTTGACCTTTTGGATATAAAAATGTCATCACTTCATCCTGTTAAATTTGTGTTAGATTTGTGTCATAATAAGTGTATACATTTTTGAGTTATGTCCAAAAACATGTATTTTGAGGTCACAGTGATGATGTCCTTTGACCACCAAATTCTAATCAGTTTCCCTTTGAGTCCATGTGAATGTTTGTACCAAATTTGAAGAAATCCCCTCAAGGTTTTCTTGAACTATTGCGTTCACGAGAATGGGATGGACGGACAACCTGACAACATGCTGTCACTGGGCAGAGGCATAAAAACAATTTGCTGCTCATCACAGAGCAAATCAACAAGACTCATCCATCATGTGTTGCTGCTTTAACACTGACGACTCCAAAATCAAAAGGTTGTTGTACTTATATTGTAACTCTTTAAAGCCAAGCAATTATAACTTGTTCTTTCAGCATCTAACAAAACACTGATATGGAAATGGAGAAGTTGGACATTACAGCAGGTTTGTGATCTTTTCGGCTGTAAGGTCGACATGTTTATCTGTTCCATGGGAGATTTCAGCTGCAGCACGTGTCCACCACTGTCTGAAAATGTGAAGCTGTGATTTAGGGCTAGTTTTAGCAATTTCTTCTTTTTTTTTTCTTCTTTTTTTTTGTGTACAACTGGGCCTCACTCTCTGAACCTGTTCTCTAGATACAGTTAGGGCCATGCTTTAAGGCTACAGTTCTGTTGTATAGTGTGTTTGAAGCTGTCACTGTTATCAACAAAACTTAACTTATGGGCTGAAATTACGGAAATGATCGACCTGCAATCCTGCATGTCTCCTAGGAAATAATGTGTGACACAAAAATAAAGACTTTCAACCTCTTTAATATTGGACGTCTATTTTTTTCTCAGATATGGACTTAATGGATTTGATGTTGTGTGTCCAGTCAAAACTAATATTAATATTTAACGATGGTGTTTAATATTGTTAACGTAATGTATGTTACTGAGTACTCCATGTGTATTTCCCATAAAGAAAACAGAGACAGAAGGTTTGATTGTTACATGGGGCATATTTTAATTGTCCAGTTATATTTTGCAACCAAAAAAAAATTTATTTTGGTGTGTATACATAGCCATGACCAGACTATGCATGGATTGATCCCAGGATGTTACAGAGAAGATGGGGAGAGCAATGATTAAAGTGACATGAGCTTAGAAAGAGGAGCAGAAGAAAAGGCAGGAAAGGAAAAGATGAGTAAAGTTAACAGAAGTAAGAAAGGAAGAAAAGAGCAGGGAGAAAAGTGGAGCGTCCTTTTGACGGAACGAAGTAAGCAGAAAGTAGCCAGTTGGCTAAGACCAGTAAGATAACTTTACAACACGGCTACCCGTTCATTTTTTTGTAATATAAAAAAAACAAACACAGACAGTCATTCAGTCATTGGTTGTCTGTTCAATTTACTTCTGGGCGGGGATCATGCCATCAATGGACTCTCCCTTCTCCAGCTTCTTCTCCATCTCAACCATCAGCTTGACACCGTCAACCACCAGCTGGACCTGGTCCACCTCGGAGGAGCCCAGACGGTCAGCGTTGGAGATGTCGAACACACCACCCACGGAGGCTGTGTCCACACCACCTGGAAGAGAAAGGGGGAGAAGAATAAATCCACCGTCAGGAGCAGCAGTAAGAGGAGAAATGTACTGCGGCCTAGAAACAATGTAAATACACTGCTCAGCTCTTGTCTTAAATTCCTCCTAGAAGTTTTTATGTCTTACTGATTTAATGCCTTCTATATAATCACTTATTTCATTTTAATAATTTATTATTTTATTATCATTCCATGTCATTTTAATGTTTTTTATTTTTTATGTTCATTTTATCTCTTTTCATGTGAAACACTTGGTTGCCCGTCATTTCTTTGTTGTAAGGCACTTTGTGCTACATTTTTTGTAAGAAAGGTGCTACACAAATAAATTATTATTATTACCATGGTAACAGTCAGTGACACCCGCGCTGAGCAGTAGCATCCAATAACAAAAAAAGGGAAAACATGGCTCATAGATATACGTCTTAATTCATCCGTTGCACAAAGCAGTTTAGTTCTTGACTACCTTAAAATGGACCGTGGTACAATGAATTCTGGGTAAATTAAGACTTTTTTCTACATAAAAAAATGGCTGACCGAGAAATCACATCCAACCGCAGCAGAAAATGTTACAAGGATGTTTGCTTGGACTCTACGTTACTTTAAGAGTGAAACAATAAAAACAAATCTGATTTGGTCTCTAAAAAGTTATTTCCTTTTCTCTTTGCTCTCTCCATAACAATGTTAATAAACCGCACATTATGAGCCATGTTTTCCTGTTTTTTCTTGTTGGATGCTACTGCTCAGTGCAGATGTCACTGTTTGTTACCATGGTAACATTGGTCTTAGGTCTGAGTTAGCCTGTGGGTAAGGTGTCTAATGTTTTTGAACAACACATGGACATCTATTGGTTGCCATATACTTTCTGTTAATGTTTTCACCAGAAACTCCAAGTTAGCCTGTTAGCTATGGTAGCAGCTTCTCTCAGCTCCTCTGAAAATGCTAATCTGTCACTAGCTTTGAGACTGATCCTTGATATAGTTTTGATTTCAGTACCTGTGCCACGCTTCTGCAGACGCAGCCTGGTCAGGATCTCCTCGAACTTGGGATGTGTGCTGAGCTTGGCCAGCTTGACGTGCACGCCACCACGCAGGCCAGTTCCCAGGTTGGAGGGGCAGGTCAGGATGTAGCCCAGATGCTCGTTCCACATGAATCCGTGGTTGTGCTTCTTGAAGATAGCCTCAATCTGACCAGCAAAGAGGAAAGTGAAATGAGAAATGCATCACAGTTCAATTATAACTGTGTGGATGTCACTAAGTGCTAACTAGATCTGTCTTTTATTAATGACAAAATTAAACATCATGCATACAAGGTTCTGAGAAAGCAACCATAAAATTCGTGACCTGGCTTTAACTCTTGTACCCACATTCCTAGTTGAAATGTGCTCATGTGTTTGCATAGCTATATGTTTATGTGAAAGTATGCACGGATGTTTATGTGTGTTACCTTCTGCAGGCCAGTGCAGAAGCGCTTGAAGACCTCCTTCATGTTGCCTCCCTTCTGCATGGAGATGACACGCAGGTGATCTTCCTCGTTCACCCAGACAAGGAAGGTCTTGTTGTCATTGTGCCTGGAGCAAGAAAGTCCAGCTCAGTCTCACACTCAGTTTACATTCAGCAAAAAAAGTTTTGCAATTTTAGTAAAAATGTGATGCACAGAAACTGAACGATGTGTGTCAAAACATTAAGTGTGAAAATGTGAGTTATGTGACCCACTGAGCTGCACAGTGGGGGATTTACAAGATGACACCCCACTTAGGGTGGGGGTGGGGTAGTGAGCTGTGGTATTCATGACACACTTAAACAGATGTTTGAAAACAGGAATAATGAGGACTGTCATATCAGGGCCGTGGGAGACAGCGACAGATGGTGAAAGTTTTAAAGATTGGCTTGGGAAGACCATATGGGAGATTTTAGCTCAGAGGAGGTTGTTTGTGTTTTGCCTGTTTGATTGTGAATAATTGTGTAGGCCAACCAAGTCTGATTTTATAGTTGATTATGGCACATACTTGACCATCTTTTCAGCATCTAGTCTGATTAGTAATCAGATTTTCTGTTTCATTTCTGTTCTGTGTGTCTGTTCTTCTCACCAGATGCCTCTGCCGTCGGGCCAGTCACGGGCCATACCAGCGCAGGTCAGCAGGGGGGACACGGGCTTGTCAAACAGGAAGTGATCAGCGATCAGCTGCTCCTGCTCAGCGTCGGTCATACCCTCAAGGGGGTAGTACTTTCCCTTGAACTCACCCTCCAGGCTGGCCAGAGCTGAGAGGAAGGACGGGGGAGAGGAGTCAGTCTCTGTCACTAATGTGTGTGTTTTTCAGTTAGAGTGGTATTAGTGTCAATAGTTTGATAATCACCCTCAATGGACAGCTTCTCAATGGCTCTGCGCTCTCCACGGCTGTTGTGGGGGGGCAGGGTGAATCCCTTGATGCTGCGGCCGGTACGGACACGGCTGGACAGCACGTAGTTGGGGTCCAGGTCATCACCACCCTGAGCGATGGAGGCACACAACAGACACATTACGTGTTGTAGCCATCGTTTTACACTCTTGTTTACAAACTAACTTGCCTCACCCATGGGTGGTTTTATAAAAGTTCACATATTTCAGTTTTTAATTTGAATATTGAATATATAATATAATTGAATATTGCCCACTTCAGATGTGCCATCTCGTTTTGAACAGACATTAAAACAAAAATAAATACATAAAGAACTGGAATAATAAGACCAGACAAAATAACACAGTCAAAGTACTGTGTCTACCTATAAACTAAAACTGAAGGTAATTACAATCAAAAACAAGAACAAATACATTTGAGGTTTGTTCCAGTCTTACAGTGCTTTGAATCAAAAAGCACACAAAAAAATCTCCCAGTTTCTGTAGAAATTATAGGCCCAGTAAAGCAAGTGTGTTGAGTGGATAGATGATTTACTTCACTAAGTTGTGATCATATGTTAGTACGATATATTAAAGCTTTTTGCCTCAAAAAAATAATTTAAAGAATGTACTGTAAGAGTATTTTTGGAGAATGGCCAATGGTAAACTTAACCTTGAAGTGATATATCCTTAACAGTAGTTTATTTTAGACAGTCAATAAATTAAAGGCTGTCAATGGCCAATTTCCTTTCCCTTAAACAATCCCATCATGCATGTCTTCTCTCCTCACCTTCAGGTTCTCGAAGTTCAGGTCGGTCTTGTGCTTGTCGGTGGGTTTGTATCCACCATGACGGTCGGAGATGATGGGGTCCAGCAGATCCTTGAAGACCTCGTAGGACTCCTCATCACCAGCAACGCAGCCCACGGTCATGATGAAGGGGTGGCCTTGGGAACAAGAGGGAGGATGAGGAAGATGGTAACATTGTGAGCTTTTATGTCTCATGTCACCTTTACTGTAGTGATAAACAGATGCTAGCAGAGTTGGATTTAGAGGCCTTTCTATAAACATAACATAATGATACAGTGTTTGCTTAAGTTAATTCATGCCTCCTGAAACCCTGGCTGACGACTCGTTCGTTCTTACCAGGGTTGTCAACACCGGTCTGGATGACGTCATCCAGGGTGAAGCCGCTGGGGGTGGACTTGCTCCTGAGCTTGCCGTAGATGTCCTTGGTCAGCACCTACAGCAAATTGACACACAGTGCAGGTCGGTGATTATACAGTCACATGACTTTAGCACTCACAAAGTGTAGGGGGTTCCAAAAGCAGCGAAAAAATGCTTGAAGTGGCTTGTCTATTCTGAGGTATATTTTGATTTGCTTTGCTTAAAAGCACAGTGTCAGAGTAATCTGGCTGGGTCCTGGGATCACACTGACACATGTGCCTGTGTGTTTTGGGTGTGTGATGAACATGACATGAACAGACAACATCAGAGCAGGATTTGTACCTTGGCCATGTGGTTGTTGTGCAGGGACAGATCAGGGAACTCATCGTCCAGGGAGAACTTCATCTTGTAGTCGTTGTGGCAGTTCTTTGCCATGGCTGCAATTCTTACTCCGTCTGAGAGGAGAGAACAAAGAGAGGACAGGAGGTTATTTCTCACAATCTGCATTGGTTGTGAGACTTTGTAGTAATTGTATACAGGGCCAGGCAGTATTAAGTCATTCTTGTGTTCAGTCAGATGAATATTATAGAAGCAGACCTGAAAAAGGGATTTTATAGTTTTACTATTGTTTTTGTGAAACCTTAATTAAAGTTTATTTGTTGCATTAATGTAACAAAACAACCTGAAACACAACACAGTGATCTGATGAATACCATATTTCTTGTCTGGTATTTCTCCAAGTTTTTCAAGGGCTGTGTCTATGAGTCTTCTGGTGAAGAGGAGACACCTTCTCATTCTCTCTTTCTTTCTTTCTTTCTTTTTCTTTCACCCTCTCTCTCTCCTCTCTATATGCTTCTCTCCAGTGTTTCCTGCCTCTTAGTGCCTCACCACCTGCACCCTCCCCCTTCACTGCCAATATTATTAATAGTCTGACTGTGCTGCTCCCTGCCACTCCCCCTCACCCCCTCCCCTCCCTTTGACCTGCACCCTCCCATCTCTGCAGCGAGCTACAGTCTCCAGCTCATTATGATGTCTGACTTTCTCTCCGCTGTCACTCTGTTCTCTCTCAGAATAACCCTAACTTAGCGGCCGGACAACTGTCCAATACAAAGTGTAGCATGGTGACTTTTGTACGAGAAGCAATAAACTTTTAAATTACCTTATGTTTGTAATACTGAAAATAACTAAAAAACATACTAATGCTCAAAAATGCAAGTGGTTAATTTAGTAATTTTTCTAAACTCAATACTATTTAATCCTTGAAGTTTTAAGTGAACTGAGAAAGCCTCTTAAAGAAGGAAAAATATTTCTGTATATTTTCACTCCAACACTCATTCATTTCTGTCTTAATGATCCAGTAACTAAAGTCAAATTACTTTGCACTTAGACACAAATGTCTAAATGCAAAGCAGGAATCAACAGAGCTGCAGCTGCAAAATCAGTCAGAATAGACATGTGGGGTCGGGAATAGATTTACTAACCACCAGCCGTCTTTCTGTGTCTATTTCCAGGTTGAGCTCTCCTTCTGTCAAACAGAGGTCAAAGCTCAGTTGCGTCAGTTGCTCAAGGTGCAGATGAGTGATGACACCTGGTACACTGAAAGGTCAAAGCTCGTATGCCTTGTGGATGGCTCCACAAGTTCCATGACCAAATCAAGCACTCCTAAACTATTCACAGACACCTCGAGCCTGCCCTGCTGGTGTCAGCAGCAGCTGATAGATAGTCACAACTGTTTCAGTGACACTACACTGCCATACTCTCAACTATCCCTGTATCAGCAGACAAGTGGTACCCACATCCAAGAAAAACACAGCGTCAAGTCTTTCAAAAAAAAAAATCTAGGTTTCAGGCTATGAAGTGCACTCAGAAGAATGATCAAAGTAGATTTTAGTAGTTTCCATATCAGGAAAAAATGTGCAAAACTTCAGAGGAATCCAAGAAGAGAAAAGGTTTTCATAGCTCCAGAGTCCACCAATGGAGGAATCTGTCTGACAGATATTTGTTGTTTTTGCTTTTTTACCTGCTTAGGAGAAAAGAAAGAGGTAACAGATCCCGGGATCAGATCCTGTCCACCAAATGTAGGGGTTGCCCAACTCCTCCAGGTGACGGACATAAGCATTTATACCCAGACCTCTGTCCCTATTGGCTGACTGGGCTTGGGGTTCCCTCATCTCATTGGTCACAGGGGGTCTTCTGTGCCTGGGTGAGTTTCTAAAAGGCAAGAACGAACATCGCACAACACTCGAGACGAGAGACAGGGCAACAGCTGCAGCTGCCCGGTCCAACCTTTCACCCTCAGCCTGCTCGAAGCTGCTCTGATGGTCATGACTATAGACATGCATGCACATGTCTTGTACTGAATCTCTCCTCCATGTTTCCCCAGGGAGTTGATGAAGCAGAAGAACTTGAATATAAAATAACCACTTTGTCTTAGATTACATCATAGTAATAGTCAAGATTACAGACTGAATTTCATTGAGCCGTGGCCCTCTCTCCTACCAATTTGCTAAGGTGTCTGCAAGTGTGAGTTTAAGAATCTGTGTTACTGCTCCCTGTGTGAAATTTCATGTGGTGATACAATTGATTTGGCAAGTCAGAGGAAGGAAAACACAAAGTCCATACACTGGAGTGTGTGTGTGTGTGTGTGTGTGTGTGTGTGTGTGTGTGTGTGTGTGTGTGTGTGTGTGTGTGTGTGTGTGTGTGTGTGTGTGTGTGTGTGTGTGTAAACGATACTCAATGTCATGACGTCTTTTAGGATATTATTGCTTAGTATGCAATGTAAATGGTTATTAGTCAACTCTGGGCTCACAGGAGGTTACACTCATACTCAGATCTAGCTTTTATAAAACTGGCACTGTACAAGTGCCAGCTTTATTACACACCAGCAGTAATGTGATAGACCTCAGTAATATGATCGCAGACAGATATTAAATCACACACACATGTGACAGAGTAGAAATCGAGGGGTGGAGCTGAGAGACACAGTGACGCAAACAGCAGGCTCACATCAGATCCAGGTTTCCCCACAACACAACAGAGACCTGGAGGTCAGATGTTTCATGTTAGATAGATTTCATGTTTCATAACAGCTCAGGCTTTTTGTTTATTAAGAGAGTAATTGTAAATATTTATATATTTATGAACTTACAGAAACTTAGAGAAAATATAACAAACAGTAAACACTTTTCATTGTGTGTTATACGGGAGAAAGTTTTGATTTTCATTGTGGTGGGAGTTGCAGTGTTCAGCGTTCATACTAGTACTAGGAAAATTTGGTTGGAGAAAGCAACTAAAAGACAGAGCTTGTATTTCAAGCTGTGTGTACAGATAAAGGCAGCATCATTTATGACAGAACTCGTGACATGAAAACAGGAAGCCTGAAGCTACAACACAAACATACAAGGCTAAAAAGGGCCAATGAAATTCACTATGGCACCCACTTACAACCGTCCAGGTGATCGTTTCAATACTCAGTGCTCTGTTTTGGTGCACCACAGTTTTGTTCTAGGCCTGCTGATATTTCTGCACACATGCTTTCAGTGGCAGACAGCCTGTCAGGAGAACCAGGACATTTCCCGGTGGCCTGAGTGTCGTTTTGTCCTGCACCATGGACATTCAACTTAACCAACCATAATATAACAAGCAGGAATGAGTTGACAGGCCTCTTGCATCACCTTATCTATCTATAACGGCTCACAGTTTGTGTCCACAGAGTTGCTGCTACTGCTAGGCCTGACTTTCTACATTGAGTTTACCTTTGATAATGGCCATCAATAATAACAATTATTGATTGTTGGTGAGCAGTCGCAAAAGAGAAGAAAGAAACAGAAAGCAGTCACATGATAATGGAAAACTACTGCCCTTCAACTAATGTTCTGTTAACTTATAGACATAATATAATTATAAATATATTAAAATATAAATATCTAATTATTATAATTATCACTGATTTTTTTTCATATATATTAGTCACAAATTCACAATTTTTTGTATTTTGTAATCTGGATGATTTTCCTCCCAGGTGAACATAATGGCCAAATTCATAACACTCTGGTACCTGTTTCATCAATACCTACAAAATAACCTACAAAATTAGACTGATGGTTTGTGAGGGTGGCCTGGGATAGAATTACATACTCAGTGTCAGTTCTTGTTTCAGTTCACCCCTGCATGCTATCATTTGGAAATCTGTGATTCACACGCTTTCATCTCTTTTCAACTTGACTATTGTAACACACTTTCCTCAGGTATCAGCTGGGGCTCCTGCTACTGTGTCTACTTATTACAAAACGCTGCTGCTCGACTCATTACCAGCACAAAAGGCAAGACCACATCAGCCCTGTCCTCACCTCCCTACACTGGCTCCCTCTTAGATTTCAAACTGACTTTAAGAATTGTATTGCTCACTGTTTAGGCCTTATATGGCCTCGCTCCTAACTACTTCTCAGATTTAGATCTGCTCTGTGACCTCTTGACCACTGAGATCTGCAGTTGGAGGCCTGCTGGTTACTCCTAGGTCATAGTTTGTGACTGAGGTTGAACCTCTACACTATGGAGCGCTCTGCCTTTAGCTCCTTTTAAATCTCTTCTTTAAACCTTTCTCTTTGTGAAAGCTTTTGGAAATGTTTGAGGTTTTTATTTGTGATGTTTTATTCCTATTTATTTGATCTTATTTATTTCATTGTGTTTTTTTATTTTTTTGTAAAGCACTGAAAAGTGCTGTATAGCCTAGATATAGTTGTTTATTATTAGTAGTATAATCATTAGTATTACTGTGTTATCAGTAAGCAAACCGTAAGATTCAGTTAATGATCACTATAAAGTAAAACCCATGTGCAATAATCAACACACAGCATCTGCGCAATATCACTTATCTGCTGCTATTTTTGTTATATTTAAATATCTAAATTTACATATTATATTAATATTATCTATTATTAATCTTTTTTAAGTATTTGATATTGATATTTTGCAGTTTTCTTTGTACTGTCCACTTTGCTGTTGTAGCACTGCAAATTTTCCCACTGTGGGACTAATAAAGGATTATTTTACCTTATCTTATCTTATGTAAGATGTAAAGTAAATTGCACAAATTGAAGCTCTGTCTTGAAAATATCTTCGTATTATCATTCTGACATTAGTGCAGAAGCTGTTAATTACCTTCAAGGACTTGTAGCAGAATAAAAGTGTGTAGAAACTCTGTTTTACTCCCCACTACCTTCAACCCCCCATCAATAAAACTCAAAGGTCACGCTGACTGACGTGCGATATGTGCTGTGTGCGCCTCCTGCCCATCCAGTTAGTTCTGTAGCTCAGATACCACTGTGGCACAGATCCAGTACCCCAGTTTAGACTGTCACTGTATCCCCCAGCACTCCTCCTACCCCCTCCCCTCACACACACATGCCCATGCCACCGGCCCACAACACAGCCAAACAGCCCCAGAAGCCTGCAGCTGCCCCGCGGAAACAGGCACCAAGGACAGTTATGTAACCAGGAACACTGTCTGAATCATTTATAATGATATAATGTGCAAAAAAATCAAGGTGGTTGAATATTTTTATGTGCTTAGTTCATACTAAATGACATGATATTGAAGTGATTACATTTTTAGTGTTTGTTTTCTGGTGTCTGTGTTAGAATATGTTGTTAGAAAGGATATAAAGTAGTTCTGATCCATGGTTTGTGTGTGTGCACGTGCAAATGTGTGCATGTATACATGCAGGTGGTGGCAACTTGAAGTTTGTTGCAGCTTTGCATTAAATTCAACCTCAGTGAAACTGATATTGGTACATTTTTGCTGAAAAATTTTGGTACCATGTGGTGTGTTGGATTCATACAAGGTCTAAACATTTGTGAGTAGTTGATACATTTAACATACAAGTAGTGATAGTAGTAGTTTCTGTTAATGTGTTTATATGCATTCTGTGTGTGAGAAATCATAGATGCATATGGGATCTTATGATATTCAACAAGTTTATACAGATTTGAAGCATTCAAGATAATCTTCATCTAAATGCTAAACTACTGTCTGTAACTTAATTTTAGTATCACATTTTCCAAGTTGCTGGTTTGTGTCATCATGCATTCTGATACCTAGAAAACAGTTTAAGTAGTAAGCAGGAGACACTGAGATAAACTGTATATATACAGCATTTTATAAACCTTGTTTGAGCTGGCGTGCCGTCTGATAACAGACTCTTATTCACAGTAAAGGCCACAGGGAGCCATGGAGGGATACATGCATTCACACATTCACACATGGGTGTTGCCAGGAACAGCTGGCAGTCTTAGCCACTGACGCACATTTGTGATGTTTGTATTTGCATTAGGCAGCCTCTTATAGCACCGATATTTGTCCTTGTGCTTCCTGTACTGAGAGAGTGAAACTGTTTTGATGCGAAACCTCAAGATGTTACAACAAATTGATCTGAGCTCAAGGTGATGTCTGTTTCATGAATTTTAATTCTTGTGTTTATCATGACATTCTCTTTCAAAGCCTCAATGTTAGTGTCTTAATCAAACTCAAATTATGAATCCAAATATAAAGACAATACTTTCTGAGCTCAAAGGGAGGTGATACTCTTATGAAAGAAGTTGCAGGCCTCTGCGAGAAGCAGCCACGATCCAGGACAGTCATGCCTTCTTTGGATTCCTCTAATTTGACCTGCACTAACTGTTTCAGACATACAAGTCCTGAGCATGTTAGTAGTTTGAAGAAACCATAAATAGACTACAGGCATTTGTAAGACGACTCTGTCAACATGTGTTCACGTTAAGTTTGAGACGGTGAAAAGTGCTGTAATGGAATGAGCAGGGCTGAATGTGGAGGAGTGATGGTGTTGGAGCCAATGAGATGTGAGGTTTTGTGTTTGGTTGTACACATCAGTGTGTACTGTTAATCTTTTGTGATGAAGGGGCGGGTGTTCATGTTCATGTATATAGAAGTTTAGGTTATTAAAACATTTGGGTAAGATTGAGGAAAACTTTCATCTTATGAAAATGAAAAGGTCAGCTCTGACTCCTCTAAAGTCAAATCTCCACAAACAGACGGCGTGTGGTAAAATATACAGTTCATATTCAATCTGTTATTAAAAATCTAACAGAATTTAATATGAAGCACGCTGCCTCTGTTCATTTTCATTTATATATATTTATTTGTACTGAAATGTGGTGGTGTAACACAGAAGCTCACAGAGGCAGCACTCTTGTTAAACTGTCCAGCAATTCATTTTTAGCTTCATCCTCTCAGACTAACCAGCAACAACAAATATTATATTTCAACTCAAAGATCAAATTTCATCTTCCAAAAGGAATTATTATCAGATATCAAAACACTACAGACAACAGAGCCTCCAGTAAACAATGGTGGTTCGCCTGGGAGTTGCAGTGCAATGTGGCGGAACCTCCCCCCATAACAACCAAAGAACACGCAGAGTAACACTTACCGGGACAACGGCACACAGACTGGCTCAGTGAATATGACAAGAAGAGAGTCCACACAAAGGTTGTACTTAAGACAAACAATTTATTACTTATAACTAAAAAATAAGACAAAGAAACAACGGGTGTGAAAATCAGCAAGTTTAGGAATGAAAGCAGCGTGTGTCTGAGTGACGTGCTGTGGAGGTGATGTATGTGCAGGAAGGGGAAGAACAAGTGAGCACATGGGCCAGCTCTTAACGAATGGAAGGTCCAGGTGAACTGTATCAGCTGACGACCTTCCAATGTCAACCAACTGCCTGCTGAGGTTGCCAGGACGACCTTCAAGACAGTGGGAAGAGTGTCAACCAAGCAAGAAGAATAAGAAAGGTCATGGCTGCAGTGGAAACGTCTTTTTCGCTCCTGAAGGTTCCTAACTGAGAGAAACGACTCAGACGTAACGTAAGTGTCAGCCATGATAAGAGCTGGTCCGGTTCTCTAAATGAGAAGGAAAGGAGCTACAGTGCTTCATATCTTATCTCTTCTAGCATAGGAAACACTGGACCCTGCTTTACAGAAGGAAATGAGAAATGCTGTCTCACAATTTCTTGTCACAGCAACATTTTAAGTGACGCACCACTGCAGTGTCACCTCGGCAGAGCAACATAAATGAAAACTATATACTTATGTCTGAATAAAATCTATTCAG
>NW_019174291.1:1246042-1259051 GCF_002260705.1 Seriola dumerili
GTCTGTTTCTGCACTCTTTTCTCAGGTTTCTTCTTTATTTTGTCACCCATCTGTACATACAAAAAAACATAGGAACTGAGGTGACAGCCGACAAGAATCTGATATTCAGCGTGTTAAGTCTGAATTAAAAGACAGAGGGGCATGTAGATAAGTCCTTATGAATGCACAGTCTTGATGTGGTTATTGTTTATTTTTAGATTTATGTGTGTGTGAAGACAAAGACCATGCAAAAAAAAAAGATTACCTTTGTTCCACATGACGTTACGGCAATAATCAGTGTCTGAGTGATCAGGAACAAATTAAACAATGGATCAAGTATTTTAATAACATTTATTAATTGAACTTTTTGTAAAACATAAAAGGGAAGAAAAGGAATCTAAACATGAGTTTATGTTAAATGGAGTCAGTAGTTAATGAGTCAGTAATACTTTGCTTGAGAACAAAGACTTAACTGTTATTATAAAGGTCAGTGGGGTTTACAGTATGAAGAGCTTTAGATGGCTGAACTGATTTAGAAAAGATTAGCTTTTCACTCATGAGGTTTTATATTAAAGCCTCTGGTTCTCAGTCTATTCTGTGTAAGTGACACCATTGTCCAGTGTTGTCAGCATCAGACACCAGTTCATATTTAGCAAAAGTCATAAAGAAATGCACATCGAGACCCAATAAAACAGGCAAAAAAAATATACAACTGAGAAGCTGAAATATATAAAGGGAATATAAATATATACAAATATTTTCACCGTAACAGATGAACAAATAAAGTAGTTTCTATTTTCTGCAGTAAGGCCAGAGGCTGAGGAAAGAATGAACTTTGACCCACAGAGCTTTATGGCAAATGTTTAGTGGCCCTGCATAGTTCAGTGACACTATTTGAGGAGTTCAGTTCAGTGAAGACACCCAGAGGAAGGATTTTGCACTAATACTTTTATGAGTTGTATTAGAAATGTTTCTTAAAAATGGCAAAGGTGTCTTCTCTTTAGGGTTTGTGTGCACAGTGAACAGTTAATCTCATATCACTGATACTGTATTTGTGTTAATCATCTCAGATCAGTCTTAAATCCTGTTCTATGAAATTTACAAATTTACAAATTTACAAACTAAATTGCAGCACATGGCAGGACAGACAACCAGTTGTCTGTTTCCTATCCTGTTTAACCGTGAGTATCAACAAACAAATAACAAATGTATGGCTTGTTATTGAGACTCAGGACTTTCTAAAAACAGAGAGATTTGTTGTTGATTTATCTACTATTCTTTGTATTTTTTTGTATTGATTGATTTTAATCATAATTTGAAAATTGAACACTACACAGAGATTACGCTTATTACAATGAAAGAAGGTTTTGTAGGAAGCATTTTGCAAAACAATTACTGAAATAATGACAATTATTATTATTAACAAAAATTATTGAAAAATTGAATAGAAAACAAAAGGCTGAAATAAGCAGCTGCAGGTTTACATGACAGTTGAAAGATCTGGAAAGCTTCATGCCCATGGTGTGTGATATGTGATAAGCCTACTGACAGCACAGCAGGATTATTTGTTCTTATCCAGAGGTCTTATCTCAAAATCACTAAATCTTAAGCAAATGTAACTCAGACTGCTGCTTTTATCTTGATTGTTCAGGTTTTCTGCCATTTACTGACAAGAAAATGACATGCAGGTGAGTCTTTTTTTTTTTTTTTTTTGCAGTTTTGTTTATTTATGTGTTTTTAGCCTGTGTTGTTTATTATTTGTTTAGGATGTACACGTTCTTTTTGGCACATGGGTGTGCTCCACATGTTCACTTGTATGGTAGGATTCAGTAAAATAGGGTGAGAAGGGCTCCAATATTTTCTGTTGACAGTCACGTCTTCCTTCAGTTATTCCAGTATTGATGCTTGTCAGTCCTTTTGTTTTAATAAACAGCATAAAACACATCTGGACCTCAGTATGGGTTTGTATGAAGGCATCACAGTTAAGAGTCTATGTAGCCTCTTAACAGCCTTCCTCATCGAGTGACGCAAAGACTTCTGACAAAAAATAAAGGTTGTGGTGCAAGATGATGATGGTATTAAGCAAATATCCTGTAAAGTGTGAGGAGGACAGTCCATGCCTGACCCTGGGTGCACATATGGTGAGCACATGTAGTCTATGGGTGAGCAGCAGGGTTGTTTGAAGGGAGCACAAAGGCCTGGAGGAGTTTCCTCAGGGACCAGTGACCTTATATGGCCGGGCCCTGCCTACACACCGCAGTTGCTAACTAACAGCTGAGCTGTCCATCAACTCGCTCATATACAGTAACTATCACACAGGCACAGAGAGAGAGAGAGAGACAGACAGTTCTCTGTACATTTCCATTATTTGAACCACTTTTTGTGACGTACTTCCATCCAGAGAACCTACCTGAATATGTTTTAAAGAGTACAACAGTAGACAAGATAACACTAACTTCTTTCCCTTTAACTTTAACTCTGCAGTCATTAGCACGAGCAGCATGCTAGAACAATGACTGAATAAATAAAGAAAATGACACCACTGATAGAAACTCAAGGTTCTCCATTGGTTACTCCAAAGAACCAAAAGTCACAGCATATAGATAACTGAAGAGATCTGCAGGACACAGGCCTGGACCAGGCCAGAGAGTTCAGGTTGCCTCTGGGCCAAGGCCTTTATTTGAAGTGACCTGTACATTTATTTTATACATACATTTATTTATTTTATCTATTTTTTGCTCCTGACCCTGATCACACTTTTTTAATATACCTGCCGACCAAATTAGGCTTAATCTTTAATATCAAAAGTGAAATGACACAACAGACCCTTTTCTTTATCAAGTGGATGTGTATCTACATAAAATGAAAGTGACAAATAAAAAGTTCAGATAAGAAAATTTTCATGAAGCCAAAGAGAAAATGTCCGAAAGTGACTGGCCAAAAAACCCAACTAATCCTCTTCCTGTCACACTCATGCTGTTGGTGGGGTGCCCTTGGTGGGTACTTGAGCACCCCAGCACGAGCGTCATGCTGGGGTGGTAAAGTCAGTGGGCCGATGGTCTCTGGCTGCCATCCCTGCAGCCAAGACCCCGGTGTCCCCAACCACCAGAGCTTTCCACCTTCCATCTAAATATGAACTTTGATCAGATAAATATGAAGTGGGTCTCAATGCTTCCTTGCAAGCCTGAAGCAACTACTTAAGCTGCTCAACACGAGGGCCCCCAACGAAAAGCGTCCACAGCTGATGTTAGACCGGGTGTCAGGGGCTTCCTCCCCTGATCCCGGCGTCCCCAGACCACCAGAGCCTTCCATGTCTCGTCTAAAGGGAGAGTGGAATCACTCTCAATGCAAACCCCGGGTCCTATTTACAATGTTGGTTCAGGAGTACTTGTGACATCACCTGTGATGTCACAAGTTCTACAAGGTGACATTCTTGAGGCTCGTGCTGAGGTGCTGAGGTGCTCAGACCTCCCCAATGACAGCCGTTACTCCATAAGGCTCTCGCTCTTATAGAGGGGTCTCAGACGTGACCTGGAGCAGAGCTTTCACGGGTCCTCTCTGGGAGCTTGTGGTGGGCAGCACTTCAAGCGTAGACCACCGGGAAATGACGCGGCATTGGACCACAGCACGGAGAACGAGCTTTAAGCCCGTGCTTTGGCATAGGCCAAAGGAACCTTGAGGACACCGGGAAACATCCCAGTGCTCCTGATGGGCTCCCCGCCACCGGCTCCCACAGAGGACGTGTAAAGGCTCTGGTCGGGACCACATCTGAGACCGGGAATGCTGAAAAGCGAGCCAGAGCTCAGACAGAACGGAAAAGCCTCCAGACACAAGCTTCGGACTCATGCTGAGGCCTCCACTTACAGCCGGGGATCGATGGGTCTCAATGCTTCCTCGCAAGCCTGAAGCAACTGCTTAGGGTGCTCAGCATGAGAGCCCCCAACGACAAACGTCCACAGCTGTCGTTGGACCGGGGGTCTGGGGCTTCCTCCCCTGATCCCGGCGTCCCCAGACCACCAGAGCCTTCCATGTCTCCTCTGAGGGAGAGTGGAATCACTCTCAATGCAAACCCCGGGTCCTATTTACAATGTTGGTTCAGGAGTACTTGTGACATCACCTGTGACATCACTTGTGACATCACCTGTGATGTCACAAAGACATAAGAGTGGCCCTTGGACTTTGATCAGATAAGTATGACCTTTGATCAGATAAATATGACCTTTGATCAGATGAATATGAATTGGATCAGATAAATATGAACTTTGATCAGATAAATATGAACTTTGATCAGTTATATGTTGGTGAGGTGGATACATGTTTTGCAACTATGTTTCACATCACTGAATGTTGGTACAGCTGCTTCATTTGGATATGGGTTTATCAGGCGTTCCATCATGACGTCATGGTGGCAACACAAACTTCTACAAGGTGACATTCTTGAGGCTCGTGCTGAGGTGCTGAGGTGCTCAGACCTCCCCAATGACAGCCGTTACTCCATAAGGCTCTCGCTCTTATAGAGGGGTCTCAGACGTGACCTGGAGCAGAGCTTTCACGGGTCCTCTGTGGGAGCTTGTGGTGGGCAGCACTTCAAGTGTAGACCACCGGGAAATGACGCGGCATTGGACCACAGCACGGAGAACGAGCTTTAAGCCCGTGCTTTGGCATAGGCCAAAGGAACCTTGAGGACACCGGGAAACGTCCCAGTGCTCCTGATGGGCTCCCCGCCACCGGCTCCCACAGAGGACGCGTAAAGGCTCTTGCCGGGACCACGTCTGAGACCGGGAATGCTGAAAAGCGAGCCAGAGCTCGGACAGAACGGAAAAGCCTCCAGACACGAGCTTCGGACTCATGCTGAGGCCTCCACTTACAGCCGGGGATCGAAGGGTCTCAATGCTTCCTCGCAAGCCTGGAGCAACTGCTTAGGGTGCTCAGCATGAGAGCCCCCAACGACAAACGTCCACAGCTGTCGTTGGACAGGGGGTCTGGGGCTTCCTCCCCTGATCCCGGCGTCCCCAGACCACCAAAGCCTTCCATGTCTCCTCTGAGGGAGAGTGGAATCACTCTCAATGCAAACCCCGGGTCCTATTTACAATGTTGGTTCAGGAGTACTTGTGACATCACCTGTCTTATGTCTGCGTGACATTACCTGTGATGTCACAAAGACATAAGAGTGGCTTTGATCAGATAAGTATGGCCTTTGATCAGATAAACATGACCTTTGATCAGAAGAATATGAGTTGGATCAGATAAATACGAACTTTGATCAGTTATATGTTGGTGAGGTGGATACATGTTTTGCAACTATGTTTCACATCACTGAGTGTTGGTACAGCCGCTTCATTTGGATATGGGTTTATCAGGCGTTCCATCAAGACGTCATGGTGCCAACACAAACTTCTACAAGGTGACATTCTTGAGGCTTGTGCTGAGGTGCTCAGACCTCCCCAATGACAGCCGTTACTCCATAAGGCTCTCGCTCTTATAGAGGGGTCTCAGACGTGACCTGGACCAGAGCTTTCACATGTCCTCTGTGGGAGCTTGTGGTGGGCCGCACTTCAAGTGTAGACCGCCGGTAAATGACGCGGCATTGGACTACAGCACGGAGAACGAGCTTTAAGCCCGTGCTTTGGCATAGGCCAAAGGAACCTTGAGGACACCGGGAAACGTCCCAGTGCTCCTGATGGGCTCCCCGCCGCCGGCTCCCACAGAGGACGCGTAAAGGCTCTTGCCGGGACCACGTCTGAGACCGGGAATGCTGAAAAGCGAGCCAGAGCTCGGACAGAACGGAAAAGCCTCCAGACACGAGCTTCGGACTCATGCTGAGGCCTCCACTTACAGCCGGGGATCGAAGGGTCTCAATGCTTCCTCGCAAGCCTGGAGCAACTGCTTAGGGTGCTCAGCATGAGAGCCCCCAACGACAAACGTCCACAGCTGTCGTTGGACAGGGGGTCCGGGGCTTCCTCCCCTGATCCCGGCGTCCCCAGACCACCAAAGCCTTCCATGTCTCCTCTGAGGGAGAGTGGAATCACTCTCAATGCAAACCCCGGGTCCTATTTACAATGTTGGTTCAGGAGTACTTGTGACATCACCTGTCTTATGTCTGCGTGACATTACCTGTGATGTCACAAAGACATAAGAGTGGCTTTGATCAGATAAGTATGGCCTTTGATCAGATAAACATGACCTTTGATCAGAAGAATATGAGTTGGATCAGATAAATACCAACTTTGATCAGTTATATGTTGGTGAGGTGGATACATGTTTTGCAACTATGTTTCACATCACTGAGTGTTGGTACAGCCGCTTCATTTGGATATGGGTTTATCAGGCGTTCCATCAAGACGTCATGGTGCCAACACAAACTTCTACAAGGTGACATTCTTGAGGCTTGTGCTGAGGTGCTCAGACCTCCCCAATGACAGCCGTTACTCCATAAGGCTCTCGCTCTTATAGAGGGGTCTCAGACGTGACCTGGACCAGAGCTTTCACATGTCCTCTGTGGGAGCTTGTGGTGGGCCGCACTTCAAGTGTAGACCGCCGGTAAATGACGCGGCATTGGACTACAGCACGGAGAACGAGCTTTAAGCCCGTGCTTTGGCATAGGCCAAAGGAACCTTGAGGACACCGGGAAACGTCCCAGTGCTCCTGATGGGCTCCCCGCCGCCGGCTCCCACAGAGGACGCGTAAAGGCTCTTGCCGGGACCACGTCTGAGACCGGGAATGCTGAAAAGCGAGCCAGAGCTCGGACAGAACGGAAAAGCCTCCAGACACGAGCTTCGGACTCATGCTGAGGCCTCCACTTACAGCCGGGGATCGAAGGGTCTCAATGCTTCCTCGCAAGCCTGGAGCAACTGCTTAGGGTGCTCAGCATGAGAGCCCCCAACGACAAACGTCCACAGCTGTCGTTGGACAGGGGGTCCGGGGCTTCCTCCCCTGATCCCGGCGTCCCCAGACCACCAAAGCCTTCCATGTCTCCTCTGAGGGAGAGTGGAATCACTCTCAATGCAAACCCCGGGTCCTATTTACAATGTTGGTTCAGGAGTACTTGTGACATCACCTGTCTTATGTCTGCGTGACATTACCTGTGATGTCACAAAGACATAAGAGTGGCTTTGATCAGATAAGTATGGCCTTTGATCAGATAAACATGACCTTTGATCAGAAGAATATGAGTTGGATCAGATAAATACCAACTTTGATCAGTTATATGTTGGTGAGGTGGATACATGTTTTGCAACTATGTTTCACATCACTGAGTGTTGGTACAGCCGCTTCATTTGGATATGGGTTTATCAGGCGTTCCATCAAGACGTCATGGTGCCAACACAAACTTCTACAAGGTGACATTCTTGAGGCTTGTGCTGAGGTGCTCAGACCTCCCCAATGACAGCCGTTACTCCATAAGGCTCTCGCTCTTATAGAGGGGTCTCAGACGTGACCTGGACCAGAGCTTTCACATGTCCTCTGTGGGAGCTTGTGGTGGGCCGCACTTCAAGTGTAGACCGCCGGTAAATGACGCGGCATTGGACTACAGCACGGAGAACGAGCTTTAAGCCCGTGCTTTGGCATAGGCCAAAGGAACCTTGAGGACACCGGGAAACGTCCCAGTGCTCCTGATGGGCTCCCCGCCGCCGGCTCCCACAGAGGACGCGTAAAGGCTCTTGCCGGGACCACGTCTGAGACCGGGAATGCTGAAAAGCGAGCCAGAGCTCGGACAGAACGGAAAAGCCTCCAGACACGAGCTTCGGACTCATGCTGAGGCCTCCACTTACAGCCGGGGATCGAAGGGTCTCAATGCTTCCTCGCAAGCCTGGAGCAACTGCTTAGGGTGCTCAGCATGAGAGCCCCCAACGACAAACGTCCACAGCTGTCGTTGGACAGGGGGTCCGGGGCTTCCTCCCCTGATCCCGGCGTCCCCAGACCACCAAAGCCTTCCATGTCTCCTCTGAGGGAGAGTGGAATCACTCTCAATGCAAACCCCGGGTCCTATTTACAATGTTGGTTCAGGAGTACTTGTGACATCACCTGTCTTATGTCTGCGTGACATTACCTGTGATGTCACAAAGACATAAGAGTGGCTTTGATCAGATAAGTATGGCCTTTGATCAGATAAACATGACCTTTGATCAGAAGAATATGAGTTGGATCAGATAAATACGAACTTTGATCAGTTATATGTTGGTGAGGTGGATACATGTTTTGCAACTATGTTTCACATCACTGAGTGTTGGTACAGCCGCTTCATTTGGATATGGGTTTATCAGGCGTTCCATCAAGACGTCATGGTGCCAACACAAACTTCTACAAGGTGACATTCTTGAGGCTTGTGCTGAGGTGCTCAGACCTCCCCAATGACAGCCGTTACTCCATAAGGCTCTCGCTCTTATAGAGGGGTCTCAGACGTGACCTGGACCAGAGCTTTCACATGTCCTCTGTGGGAGCTTGTGGTGGGCCGCACTTCAAGTGTAGACCGCCGGTAAATGACGCGGCATTGGACTACAGCACGGAGAACGAGCTTTAAGCCCGTGCTTTGGCATAGGCCAAAGGAACCTTGAGGACACCGGGAAACGTCCCAGTGCTCCTGATGGGCTCCCCGCCGCCGGCTCCCACAGAGGACGCGTAAAGGCTCTTGCCGGGACCACGTCTGAGACCGGGAATGCTGAAAAGCGAGCCAGAGCTCGGACAGAACGGAAAAGCCTCCAGACACGAGCTTCGGACTCATGCTGAGGCCTCCACTTACAGCCGGGGATCGAAGGGTCTCAATGCTTCCTCGCAAGCCTGGAGCAACTGCTTAGGGTGCTCAGCATGAGAGCCCCCAACGACAAACGTCCACAGCTGTCGTTGGACAGGGGGTCCGGGGCTTCCTCCCCTGATCCCGGCGTCCCCAGACCACCAAAGCCTTCCATGTCTCCTCTGAGGGAGAGTGGAATCACTCTCAATGCAAACCCCGGGTCCTATTTACAATGTTGGTTCAGGAGTACTTGTGACATCACCTGTCTTATGTCTGCGTGACATTACCTGTGATGTCACAAAGACATAAGAGTGGCTTTGATCAGATAAGTATGGCCTTTGATCAGATAAACATGACCTTTGATCAGAAGAATATGAGTTGGATCAGATAAATACGAACTTTGATCAGTTATATGTTGGTGAGGTGGATACATGTTTTGCAACTATGTTTCACATCACTGAGTGTTGGTACAGCCGCTTCATTTGGATATGGGTTTATCAGGCGTTCCATCAAGACGTCATGGTGCCAACACAAACTTCTACAAGGTGACATTCTTGAGGCTTGTGCTGAGGTGCTCAGACCTCCCCAATGACAGCCGTTACTCCATAAGGCTCTCGCTCTTATAGAGGGGTCTCAGACATGACCTGGAGCAGAGCTTTCACGGGTCCTCTGTGGGAGCTTGTGGTGGGCAGCACTTCAAGTGTAGACCACCGGGAAATGACGCGGCATTGGACCACAGCACGGAGAACGAGCTTTAAGCCCGTGCTTTGGCATAGGCCAAAGGAACCTTGAGGACACCGGGAAACATCCCAGTGCTCCTGATGGGCTCCCCGCCACCGGCTCCCACAGAGGACGCGTAAAGGCTCTGGTCGGGACCACGTCTGAGACCGGGAATGCTGAAAAGCGAGCCAGAGCTCAGACAGAACGGAAAAGCCTCCAGACACGAGCTTCGGACTCATGCTGAGGCCTCCACTTACAGCTGGGGATCGATGGGTCTCAATGCTTCCTCGCAAGCCTGAAGCAACTGCTTAGGGTGCTCAGCATGAGAGCCCCCAACGACAAACGTCCACAGCTGTCGTTGGAAATATGACCTTTGATCAGATGAATATGAATTGGATCAGATAAATATGAACTTTGATCAGTTATATGTTGGTGAGGTGGATACATGTTTTGCAACTATGTTTCACATCACTGAATGTTGGTACAGCTGCTTCATTTGGATATGGGTTTATCAGGCGTTCCATCATGACGTCATGGTGGCAACACAAACTTCTACAAGGTGACATTCTTGAGGCTCGTGCTGAGGTGCTGAGGTGCTCAGACCTCCCCAACAACAGCCGTTAGTCCATAATCATATCTATATGATATTAGGTGATTGTCATCTTAAGACCTTTGCCATGTTAAATTGCAAAGATCTTGAGTTTTCATTGGAGGACCCACCCGTAGCAGCGCGGTGTATTTCAACATATTTTGCCGATGTGTACATTTAAAATTACTGTCCAAAACAATTCACCATTCAGTAAAAGCATATCTTAATTTCTACAGAAACAACATATTAAAAATATGGTATGCCATGAGGTAAAACATATAGATTATGTTTTAATATACTGTTTTAAAATTGGATAGAACAAATAAAGGACACTTTAAAAGAATAGATGTGAAAGAATGACCAAAAATCACAACAGACTTTCTTGTAGCTCCCCAACAAAATCAAAATATACAGTTTTCAATAAATTTATGAAAATTTGTGGGCATAATAATTCATACTATGCTTTTTTCATAAAAAAAAACTTCCAAAAGCGTGGGTTTATATTTCATTTCCTGACCTAATATTTTTTTTCATGCACCTGGTGAGTGCTTCACCAATTGCTCACCAACTCCTTTGTTACTTCTAAACTAATGTACAGAGCACAAGAGAACGAGAGAGAGAGAGAGAGACAGACAGACAGACAGGCAGCAGGACGGAAAGCAGGAGTCAAATAGAGGGAGAGAAACACAGAGCGGACGGACATACAGACAGGTGGAAAGCGGGAGTGACAGGCGGATAGAAAGACAAAGCGAAGAGAGAGTCGGAGCAGATAAAGAAACTCAACTTCAACAAGGACGAATTTTGAATTTTCGACCGCGCGAAAATATTGCCGTTTTGCTTTTCTGTGGTGGTGGCGTCCTGAATGCTGCTGCTGCAACAATTCTTCTTGAGGTAACCATTAACACTAGTTGACTTTGAATTTAACGGGGTCTCTTCTGCAGTTTCGTTTTGTCACTGCAAGAACTATCTAGGCGAAGTACTTATTTCAGGGTAAGTTAACTTAACTTTGGCCGTCTAAGGAGTTGAGAGAGTTGACTTTTGTCTCACTTGAACGTTAGCTAACGTTAGCTAACGTTGGCTGAGATTACCCATGGTTGGGGAAAGCTGCCTTTTTGTTGCAAGTCGGTTCAGACATTGACAGGTTATGTACTTCATTACAAACTTCACATTAATGAACCCCGTTGTTTATTTTAGTGCTTAGGAGACGTTTGCAAGCAGACACTTTTTCCATATGAAGCTTTTAAGGCCCATTTTTTACCCATAATGTGTCTTCTCCCGTTTACGTGGCTGTTAACTTTAATGTTACCCCTTGCAAATGTGCAATGGCGTTGTGTGAACGCCAGTGTCAAGATGTTAACACTTTAATACCTCATTTGAAGGAGTATATTGCGGAAGGATGTGTCCTGAGTTGTCCAGTGAGAGGATGCACAAGGTAAAATCATTTACCACACATGTGGAAACAGAGATTTCTCCGACAGCACCATCAGTGACTTATACACAGAGTCTGCAGCTCAGTCATCATCTTACCGACTCCCTCAGATAACTTTGGCCTTCAAGTATATGCGGCAGGTGCAGAGCCAGGCACAGAGGAAGGTGATATGGATATATCCGAAAAATTTCAATGACCTTTTTCTAAAAAACGTAAGTTTATTCTATTTGAAACTGCAGGGGACTTGTTAATGTACAGCCTATATTACGCGCAATGTTTCTGTAAGTTATTTAACTTACTCAGAGCGCTGCTTTGACATGTTTTGACACCCTCTGCCCAAACCTTTGATATTTTGTAATTAGCTGACTGGAACCAATTGACAGGTGTATAAGTAAATAAACAAACAACAATGATGCCTTACCTGAAGAGACAGCTGCTAGTGCTGAAGGCGACCATGAAGGAGGCAGCTCTGCTCTGCCAGCTGCTGCTGTTTTTCACCATAATTTTCAGGCAGGCACACCTTATCCCTCCTCCCCATGTGTCTGTTTGTGGATATCTGTCCCATTACAATGCTGTTCTAATGTTATAATAATCACCACTTTTGAGTGATTGTGTCTCAATTCTTTGCAGTGTGATAGGCATGTGCCTGTTTGTTGGGAAATTTACCTTCGAGACCCAGAGCGGAAGCACCATCAAAGACCGGATGAATTTTGACTCCGTACTGTGATCCATGGTCACTGTGTTTTAGGTCAGTTTTTGTGGTCCTAATCCGTGCCATCATCGTTGTATTCCATCATCATGCTATTTGTGAATGAATCTGTCTGTCTTGCTATCTTTGATTAAATCTATCAATCTAGATCCTGACTGAGGACGACTGGAATCTGGTGTTGTATGATGCCATGGCTGCCACCTCCCCATAGACCTACTTTTTCGCATCATCGTGGGTCGGATGTTCTCGTGGGTGTTGCGTCCACAGCTTCCAGGCCATGTTGAGGACTTCTGTTGTACTTTTCTCCAAGAGCTTGTATTGAATTGTAACCTTGAATACGAAATATGTGAAATGTATCTACAGTCAATCAAACAATTATAATATGAATATCCAATAATACATGAATAGTGGATTAATATTGACTTGGTCTTAAATTGAGCTTAAATTGAGAATTTTTCAACTGCACATAAACTCAAAACAATGAATTAATAAAAAAAAAACCCACTGAGGATGAGATTTTAATAAAAGCAAATTCTCACACACAAACACACACACACACACACACACATATATATATACATATATATATATATATATATAGAGATTATCTGTGGTCAAAGTCAGTTCAGTTTTTTGAACCGGGGTTTGTGTTTGTAAATGTAATTAATCACCTCAGCCCCGCTGTCAGAGCACACCCTCTGAAATTGAATCCCAATAATGCTAATAAACCAAAGCCTTGATAGCTGACTGTGAGACTGAAATACCAACTGACAGAAAAACTCTACTAACCCCTGTCTCCCTCTCGAGGAGGAGGACGAGGAGAAGGCCATGCTGCACGCAGAGCGGGCCCCA
>NW_019174291.1:1259076-1297744 GCF_002260705.1 Seriola dumerili
TAATTAGCTGACTGGAACCAATTGACAGGTGTATAAGTAAATAAACAAACAACAATGATGCCTTACCTGAAGAGACAGCTGCTAGTGCTGAAGGCGACCATGAAGGAGGCAGCTCTGCTCTGCCAGCTGCTGCTGTTTTTCACCATAATTTTCAGGCAGGCACACCTTATCCCTCCTCCCCATGTGTCTGTTTGTGGATATCTGTCCCATTACAATGCTGTTCTAATGTTATAATAATCACCACTTTTGAGTGATTGTGTCTCAATTCTTTGCAGTGTGATAGGCATGTGCCTGTTTGTTGGGAAATTTACCTTCGAGACCCAGAGCGGAAGCACCATCAAAGACCGGATGAATTTTGACTCCGTACTGTGATCCATGGTCACTGTGTTTTAGGTCAGTTTTTGTGGTCCTAATCCGTGCCATCATCGTTGTATTCCATCATCATGCTATTTGTGAATGAATCTGTCTGTCTTGCTATCTTTGATTAAATCTATCAATCTAGATCCTGACTGAGGACGACTGGAATCTGGTGTTGTATGATGCCATGGCTGCCACCTCCCCATAGACCTACTTTTTCGCATCATCGTGGGTCGGATGTTCTCGTGGGTGTTGCGTCCACAGCTTCCAGGCCATGTTGAGGACTTCTGTTGTACTTTTCTCCAAGAGCTTGTATTGAATTGTAACCTTGAATACGAAATATGTGAAATGTATCTACAGTCAATCAAACAATTATAATATGAATATCCAATAATACATGAATAGTGGATTAATATTGACTTGGTCTTAAATTGAGCTTAAATTGAGAATTTTTCAACTGCACATAAACTCAAAACAATGAATTAATAAAAAAAAAACCCACTGAGGATGAGATTTTAATAAAAGCAAATTCTCACACACAAACACACACACACACACACACACATATATATATACATATATATATATATATATATAGAGATTATCTGTGGTCAAAGTCAGTTCAGTTTTTTGAACCGGGGTTTGTGTTTGTAAATGTAATTAATCACCTCAGCCCCGCTGTCAGAGCACACCCTCTGAAACTGAATCCCAATAATGCTAATAAACCAAAGCCTTGATAGCTGACTGTGAGACTGAAATACCAACTGACAGAAAAACTCTACTAACCCCTGTCTCCCTCTCGAGGAGGAGGACGAGGAGAAGGCCATGCTGCACGCAGAGCGGGCCCCATTGTCTCCAGAGGAGGGCGTCAGCTCCGAGGGCCACGTAGATAGATCTGACATGGAGCCGGCCCCTCCATCTCCGGCACAGTCCCAGATCAAATCCAGCTCTGCAGACTGATCCTCAGGGTAATCAATCAATCAATCAATCAATCAATCAATTAATCAAATCAATCAGTATATATAGCTAGATAATAGAGATGTTTGTACTTTTGTTTTAAAAAAATTTGTGATAGAGATAATTAAATTGTTACTTTGTGTAAATTATTGTAAATAATTGTGTATATTTGTCAATTACATTCAATGCCACATGTTAATCTTTGATCACTGTTAATCTTTATTTCATTGTTTTAAATAGTAATAAGTAGTGCCTTTTACATTTGAATGTTTGTGTTTTAACTTTAAATTGGTAATAAATATTGTCTTATTTTCTTGTTTTTTGTTTGTTGTAAATAAAATTTATCCTAAAAACTGAACAAACCTGATTTACTGTTGTGACTTTTCATTGATTATTTATTTGTTTGAAGCAGTGACATAAACCTGCTTTAATGTTCTTTGTATCAGAGCTGAAGTGTGAACAATGATATGAATGGTGTAAGTTACAGTTTTGTGCACCATCATTTTAAAAATACAGGGGTGAAGTTGGAGTGAATGCCCTTGTTTACCGACCAAATTATCAATGAATGTTGACATAAGCACTCAGCTCATGTAGTTTATAGCAAAGCTGATATCAGTTCAGATGTACAGCATGGACACTGATCACAGACACCTGCTCCCTGGGAAAATCCAGGAACAAACTATAATAATAGGAAACGCCAAGACGTGATTTCAGTTTCACTGCAGCAGTCCTTTCTGCAGACACCACATGGTCCAGGTACTAAATAAAATATCAATTAAAATCAACAAAAATGTTTTGCTGTCTTCCACTTTGCTAAGACTTAAGTCATTAACCCTCTCTCTGTTATGGTCAGTGCGATCTTGGGAGCCAAGAGGCAGAACACAAACGAGACTGCAGTTCAAAGGTAATATTTTTGTAGACTTGTGGAGATTACAGATGAGGGGGCTGAGCCAGAGTTGTCACAGGAGAGAGGCAGGTGAATGAAACTGGTATTAGTGGAGCGGGNAAAATATCAATTAAAATCAACAAAAATGTTTTGCTGTCTTTTTATTAGTGGAGCAGGGCAGGCAGTTAAAGTGATCCAAACTGGAGCAAGAGATGAAGACTGAGCTGGATGTGGCAGGAAACAGGAGAGACTGGAATGATGAACCTGAGGCAAACAGGATTAACAGGCTTCAGGAAAAACAAACTACACAAGGGAAGAGAACAGGAAAATACAGGGAATGAGGGATGGATACAGCCTGACTGTAACTCTCCACACCCACAAAAAACATACAGGGCTTGTTCTTTACATCCTGTTTGTTTTCAGTGACTTAATGTTAAACTGCTGAACTGTGGGCACTGACTCCCACTGACTGCTGCTGTAAATTGATTGTTCCTCCACCAGCTTAGCTAATGTGACTTTAATAAGACTAATGCAGGTTCCACACTGTGACCTCTGGGTCACACACACACACTCACACACACACACACACACACACACACACACACACACACACATGGCCCAGTTAATCTGACTGCATGGATATGCTAATCTGTGAGACCAACAATACAACATAAGTAAGTAAAATGCAAGCACTGCAAAACAAAATTAAACAACACCTAAGACAAATCACAGCACAGATTGAAGCATCTCAGCTTGACTGAACACAAAAAAGGTAGTAGCCTGCTGTTTTCTGATTTCTAAGGTTTATTTACATCAGTCATATTTGTTAACCTGTCAGTGAAATGTGTATATTTTTAAATTATGATTATTATAACACCAAATTATTTACATTTTCATTTCAGTCCTGAATCAGTTTGGTAATAAGTGAGTGATTGTACCAGAAAATAAAATATTGTTAGTAACTTAGAAAGAGTGGTAGTTTAATTTAATCACGGGACAGAACTATTAAAATAAAACATGATTATATCATAATACATATAACCAACAAACATTAGTAATTGTATCTTTTAAAATGTCTAGAGAGGGGGAGAGTGTAACCCCACCCCCCACCCCCAATGGGGCTCAAACACAAACTGTCAAAGTGAACCGTTGATTATGTGTCATTAATAATCTGTCTTCTTCCTCTCTCCTCTTGCAGGCAGCTCATCTCTCCGGCAGATGGCCATGTGTCGTGCAGGACATGACGGCCAGTCCCGGTGCCGCGGTGTATGGTGGGAAACATGGGATCAGGTAAGCTCCTCAGCTTTGTCAAGTCTGACAGACATAACTACACAAATGCAGGAAATCGTGAGACTTCGCCTTCAGAATAAAGAGTATAAAAGCGCGACGTACTTTTATTTCAAGGCTCTAATGTTGAGTTCTACTCAGGTTAGATATATCAAGTATATCAAGTTATTACACAATGCTTTAGTATTTTAATATTCCACAATTTGTTTATTTATTTATCTATTAATGATTTAGTCATCTATGCTGTTCTAATGTCTTGGCATTCTTCTTTGTTGGAGATGAGCAAAGTCCATCCTTCTGTCATGGAAAGATGTTTTTACTTCAAAAAGGATTTGATGTGACACAGGAAGCTACAGGCTCCTCTGTGTCTCCATGTGTAAACTGCACGTGCACGCCTTTTGTGTTGTGGTCTGTTTACTGTGGATAAATAAAAGTCACAAAGCTTCAGAGACTCCATCTTGTGGTAAATGATAGACCTACATCTTGGTTCAGATATTGCACATATTAACATAAAATTCTGCATAAATGTGCCTCAGCCCTGATCCCAGTTTAGTGTAGCCAGTTTATTATTATTGTGTTTCCATGAAGAAGTTGGTGAGATAAGAAGAGTTATGCTGATGTGAAAGTTGAATCCTGACGCTTGTAATGTAGAGGGCAAGTTGTGTATTGCTTGACAATTTTGTCTACAGTTACTGGTGACGAGTCAGTGAAATTAAACAGAGTGGTAATTGAAGATGGGCCTGTACAGACAACAGACAGCAATCAGAAGCGTTTGTTTTAATGTTGCATAAAGAAATATGAATTACCACGTTTTCCCATGATCCTCCAGTGCTAACACAGTGCTATGGACGAAGACAGGCGATGCAAAACTACATGATTCAACCATCACATCCCAAATCTGATGTAAAACCAGGACATGACTGATAAGCTGGATACTCATGAGCCTAAGGGACGCCATTCTTGGGCCTAAAACTAAAAAATATGTGTGTTAAAATTTAATTTTGCTTGAAAGCCAGAAACATGTGTTGTGGACAAAATTGATTATTACATATCAACCTTCAAGTCAGACTTTGTGTAAATACATATCAGAAACACATCCGTTAAGCTCCCATTATCTATGTCAATGTAAGACGAGAATATTTAGATTAGTTACAAAAACACTTTTATGTGGATGTTATACCGTGTAACTAGAATGCAGCGATATCGCCTTTCTTGCGCATTGAGGCTTTTAGTTTGAAGGTGAGAACCGGAAGTTGACGCCGGTGCCTCTGTAAAGACTGGAGCAGCTGAGAGCTGAGGAGGCGGCAGGTGAATGACTTACAGCCTCTAGTTTTCACCGTCTCACCTGTTCAACGTTAAATAAACGGACAGATACTGTGAGAGCAAATGCTCCGCGGTGTCTGACAGGTCCCTCCGTCCACAGAAAAACAACAACACCAGCTCAGAGTGGACAAAAAGACCAAACCACGCCGCCGCAGCCCGGACTTAGCAGGTAGGCTATAAATAACTGTTGATTTGGATCTGAAATGAAGTCTGCGTGTGTACCTGTGTGTTTACATCCTGTTGTAGAGCATAATTATCAACCACAGACAGACGCGTATGTGTTGTACAGCGGCCAATGATGTTTTCACTCAGTCACAGCAAAAATTAAATTCATTTAATTTGTTGAAATGAACGGAAATGTCTCGTAATGTGACGCAGTAGTTGTTAAATCAGCTGAGAGGGTTGTGGCAGCTGTATATTGGCATGAAAGTACGTTATTCCTGACGTGTTGGAAAACCGACCCTGAGGCCTGTTGCGCCGCCCACAGTAAACAAAAGGCATAGACTCTGTGTGTGTGTGTGTGTGTGTGTGTGTGTGTGTGTGTGTGTGTTTTCTTATATTTTAACAAGTAACCCTCTCAAGTCCAGGTTGATTTTGGTAAATATATTTCTGATATCTATTCATAGGAACCTATAAATACAAGAGAGGTGACACAAGTGCCTATAGATCAGAATCACTCAAAATATTATTGTAGGACAGTTCAAGATTATAAAAAAATATTGTTTTACTGTTTATACACACAAATACAGCAGAAACAATGTAAGACATAACGTTATAATGCAGTCTATTTATATGGTTTATTCAAACTCTTCATTGAAAGTATCTAAATGCCTGTAAATCACTGAAAACATTCATAATTCACTGTTTTGAATATTTCTTTCAAAAGTGTTTCATGCTCCACACATGAATGAGATATTATTTGAAAGACTCACATCAGCATTTCCAACTCATAATTAATTATCATATTGATCATCAACAATGATACTATTATATTACTATAAAAACATGTTAATTGTGTTCATAGATGCAGAAACATACTCTAGAGAGATACCAGTTGCCTGTAAAGACTGGAAAAAATACCAAAATCCAAACCATCATTTAGTTTCGGTTTATAATTCTGTGATTAAAAAACTAAAAAGCTTTCTGTGACTGGGTGGATAGATAGACAGATACATAACATAACAATACTCAGATATATCATAACAGGTTGTTTGTGTTGTATGTTGTTTTTCTTTTGCTTCATTTTGTTTGTGTTCTGTCTCCATGTTTCATGTTGGACTGAGTGTCTTCAGAATATTTGCACAAGGTGTTAGATTGAGTTTTTTTTGTGACGGAATAAAATCAAAGCAAAACAGATAGAAAGATACTTCATTTGAACTACATGAGAGTGAAAAGTCAGTCTTGAAATGTATTTCAGAAATCACTTTTGGAAATCTGAAGCAAAGTCTTATATTAAAAATCCTCTATCCAGTTACACTGACACGCAGCATTTCTGCCGACGTGAGACAAAAAATTCTGGTCAGCTTCTTATAACAACAGTTTTTTTCTTAGACTTAACACACTGTCTTAAACTAACGTTCTAAACCTGATATAGCTGATGACCTGACATGCAAAGAGAAATATTTGGACTCATGCTGACCTTTGGATAACAATCTGCCTGCATGTTAACCATGAACTGTAACGTTTGTATTTAGTTCCATATCCCCACTTCTCCTGTCAGATCAGAGCAGAAAAGAGGAAACTGAAAACCAGCATGTTTGTATTTACTGAAGTTGCTGACAGTGAAACCATGTCATGAACCCAAAGGACATCTTTATCCTTTCCCCTTACCTTTTACAATCAAATCTGTTTACTGACTGAAATGGATTAATTCAGTGAAACCAACAAGAAATCACAGCTTCTATTTAGATTCAGTCACTGTCTGTGATCTATATCCAAATGTCTTCTCTTCTCCTCTTTACCTTTATCAAATGAGACTGGACTACAAAGTTGATAGTAAATCAGTACTGTACCGGTTTTTAAATGCTATTGAGATAAATTTGCAAATACAGTTTAAACTGTGCTTGCATTTAAAGATGGTGCTGGTACACTAATCCTCATATGTTGGTGGTTGAAGTTGTCGTCTGGTACATTGCTGATACTATTACAACTTATATTCTACTACTGCCAGTGTTGCTACTACTAAGACTAGTTGGCCTCCCACCTCTTCTCCTGGTACTGTTAGCTACAAATACTAGTAGTAGTCATAATACTACTACTTCTCCTGCTATGTCACCACTACCACTCCTCCTTTTACTATTATTATATTACCAATACTGCTGCTATCATGATGACTACTTCTACTACTGCTGGTAAATATATTACTACTTCTTCTAATGCCACGAGGGTAGTGGTAGTGGCCATTGCCTCTATCACTAGTGCTCCTTTTACGAGTACTGCTATAAAGAGTCATTCAGAAATTCATGTGTTACTGTTTGTGCTGTTCCCAGGTCAGTTGTTGTGAGAGGAAGAACCTCAGAGTTGGAGCCATGTTGTCGGCGGAGGAGATTCTGTGCAGCACGCAGCAGGTGATCGCAGGGCTGGAGGCGCTGAGAGGAGAGAACCGCGGTTTGCTGGAGAGCCTGCAGGAGGCGATGGAGAGCCGGCCGGCGCCAGAGAGCAGCAGCAGCGTGGAGCAGGAGAAAAGCAGCATCATCTGCCAATCACTGGAGAGGATAGAGCTGGGGCTGAGTGAGGCACAGGTACAAACACAAGAGTGGAATAAGGACAAAGTTAAAATTATGGTTAATTTTCTTCTGTTTTCTTGTGGTTTCCAAAAAAAGATCTGTTATCGCTGGTGCAACTTTTTTTTCAAAGCTACTGGTCTTAGTTCAGGCACACTTGCATGGAGCCAAGGATGTAATTAAAATGCCTTTTTTGTGTAAAGGCACATCAGAGTAAAATATGTAACAAAAAAAGTTCCAAAAAGGGAAAAAAACGCAGACTGGTTTCAACCACAACAGGGTCTTCCTCAGGGCGTGGTTGGAAAGAGAAGTAAACCGGAATGGAGTGTCATGATTCCTTGTATAGACAGATCTCACTAGCATATCATATAATATATTACAAGTAGGTTATGTAGACAAGAAGATATTGATTACATCATAATTATAATCATTAGAAATTACTGATACCAACCATTTGTGAACAATAAAGAGAGGGGTAAGCCATTTTAGAAGAAAGGTCTGACATCTATTTCCTCATTAAGACCTGGATACACCAAAGCATCAAAATCCTATAAGTCTCCCACTGGAGTTATTTATTGAGGCGATCACCTCCTCTGATGGGCTGCTCCACAAGCTCAATACCTTCCACTTTCAAAAGGCTGTCGTTGGTGTTAGGACAAATATGGAAGTGGCGCTCCATAGTGTAATCAACATTATGAGTTTTTATGGCATATTTGTGTTCTGCTATTCTATCTTTCAAGCGCCTCTTAAAGCGCCCGATGTAAAAGCAGCCACATGGACAGGTGAGGCGGTACACTCTTCTTTACTATTATTTTTATGTATTTTTAAAAATGTTATCATTTTCATTTCTTTGCTACTTCAGTTTAAATTTTTTGTCCAAAATTACAAACAAAGTACAAATCTCACAGACGTCAGGCAACATTCATGTAACTGTGGGGAAAAATGCAATTTAGGAAGGTCCATTAAGTTTCAAAGTTAATTTATCTGAATATCTTAAAGATGACTTTCCCACACAAAAACACTATAATCAAATAGGTTAGAATAAAAGCTGATGTAATAAGTGCCATAAGTAAAAGGGCATTAAAAGCTAAGTACAAAAGTACAAATAAAACTGATTAAAGTAAAAGTTTATTTAACATTAAAGGTGTATTTAAAAGCGAGGAGAACAGAAATTACAATATTTACAAGCTGTAGTATTAGATAAGCATTAAAAATGCAATTAAGTATTATTTTAAAATGTTCTTATGATGAAATAGCTTTGGAGCCTTTCATGCTTCCCTATAAAATGTGCAGGAAAAGTTCCATGTGTCCATGTTTCTAAATTTTGATGTTCATTTGAATATGCTGCTGTATTTTTCCTCTGTGCTTCATGTCTCAGATGTCTCTCGTCTCCTCAGGTGATGATGGCGTTGTCGGCTCACCTGGGATCACTGGAGGCGGAGAAACAGAAGCTGCGAGCTCAGGTACGTTTCTGTAAAAAATAAGAAGAAAAAGGAAGAAGAAGATCTGAAGAGATAAAGAGCAGATGGGAGGTTCACTGAAGGTCATTTTTTCTTGAGCTTTCTGGATGTTGTTGTGGTTTCAATGAAATTCAACATAGAGGGTGACTCCACCAACCCTCCGCTAAACCCTCCACTGTGTTTTCTGTGTGGGGAGTTTTAATCCATCTTTGTTTTGCTAGTATACTGAAATCCTCCTCCTTCACCTTCTCCATGTAATCATCCATTCCCCTTGCTTGTTTTTCTTCCTGCTACTTCTTCTTTTACTCTTCCCTTTCTTCATTTCTTACTACTCATTCTTGTCTTCCTCCTCTCTGTTCTTCATCTTTCCTGTCCTTTATGTGATTTCACCATTTCTCCATCTTTCTCCTCCCTCTCTCCCATATTCATCCTCTTCCTCCTTTCCTTCCTTTCCCTCTACACCCTCTTCCTCCATTTTCTCTTCTCTTGTCATCCTTTTGTCATCCTTTCTCCACCCTACATCATTTCTTCTCTCTTTCTTTCGTTCTTTTCATCATTGCGTCCTCTGCCTCCTTCTCAGGTGCGTCGTCTTTGTCAGGAGAACCAGTGGTTGAGGGACGAGTTGGCTGGTGCTCAGCAGCGGCTGCAGGACAGGGAGCAGGAGGTGGTCACCCTGGAGGAGCAGAACAGACACCTGCAGTTCATGTCCTCCATACGCAAATACGACCAGGAGGAGCCGCAGCTGGTGAGGACACACAAACACGAACATGTCTTTGTGTATGTTCAGGGAGATTTTTCTATCACTTCCTCATCAGCCAACTAGGTGATCAAATAACAAAGGATCAGAAGTGGATAAATAGCTTGGCAACAGTAGTTGACTTGCTCTTTATTTAACCAACACATTTCATCACAAGGCCTCTGTCAGGGCTGTGTGTTGTGTGTGATTCAGGGAAAGCAGTCTGAAATATAAACCTGATCTGAGTTAAACCTGAGAAAGAGTAGTGTAGGCCTATCTGAACCTGACAATTTCTTAAATGAGTGTAGTCAAGACAAACCACAGTCAGCATTTAAATGGATCCTTAAAGCTGCAGTTATTATTTCTTGTGGCCTCTAGGGGGCAAAAGAATTATCGCCTCAGTAAGTTGTGAAGTCTGATCTATTCCTGTAGCAAACAGTTATTTATTTACACATTCAGCAGAAATGGAAAAAAACAATGTGAATGTAAGTCCAGTATTCACACCAACGTCTGAGAGAAAATATCTGGGGCCTCAAGTTAAGATTTTCCTTAAAGTTTGAGATACAGTTAGGTTAGATCACTCTACTTTCTGCTGCTTAATGATCGCTCTATGGTTTTATGCCATATGATTTTTCCTGACAGGTTTAGTCGAGGTATGTCATGTCTTTCTGTTAAGTCTCTTTCACTGCTGCAAATGCCTGAACTTTTTTCCTCAACTAAGGAAACCTTTTAAGAGATTCTGTGCAACAACCTTAAGTAACTCAGCTAAGGAGAAATTAAACCTTAAGTGTCATACTTTAGTAGAAAACTGTTGTGTGTTGTTTTGTGCAGCCGTTCCGTGGTTCTTTAGCTGCTAGATGTTCCACTTTCTTCACCAGTTAGTCACTAACTTTGTCTGCCTGCTGCTTCATGTTGGACAGATAGCATACAGTGTGAGCAACACTTTTCCTATCACAGATAGTCATTTGACTATAGTCATTATAGTCACAGATAGTCATTTGACTATCTGCTGATATCCAGCAGTTTTAATTCATTATAAAAACACTGTATATCATGCATGTAGGGAAATACTGCAAATGTGATGACATAATGTATCTGCAGTTTATCTGTTTGAGTGTGTTTGTTTGTTTGTTCTCCTCTCAGGATGACAAAGACACGTCCTCCAACAAAGAGTCTCTGGATGATCTCTTTCCTACTGAGGATGAGGAACAGTCACAGAGTAAGGCTCTGCTGGGGTGTGTGAATGTGATATGCTCATCTTTATCTAAGCCATGCAGGTCAAATATAAAAAGGGTTAATTTACCAAAATTAAAACAAAACCAAACTTTTATTTGCAGAGATTTGAGGTTCTTTCACTGCAGTGGAGGTGTTGTATAGATGTAAAGAGACATTGGTGTTTAGTTTGTGTCATTGAATGCTGTGAGCATCACACAAGCCACCTTGATTTTGCCAGCATGGTGTAAGATGGTGTAAAAGCTCAGAAAATAAATCTCAAATAAGTCTGCTGGTGTGAAAATATTTTTGATTTATTTCTCCCTTTACTAATCACAGTTGTCTAACAGGTTTGCAGCTGGTGATCTGTACAACTCACTGTCCCAACTGTTGAACTGTTGAACTGTTGAACTGTCTTCATTCTCTAGATACACTCAGTGTAACTGTATTTCCTCTGCTCATGATATTTTGAGTCACAACTCTTCACACACAACAAAGACATTTCAAGCTCTGATGTCACATTGTGAGCATCTGCATCACATGTAGTGATAATGAGTTTAAAGCATGAGACATCTTATTTTCTCATCCAGAAAATTTGTTCTTCAAAAGCATCAACACCTTCAATTCTTTTATTAAGTCATTTTGTACAACAGCACCTTGAGTGGACAGTCACATGACGGCTACTTTTCAGCAACAAGACACCAGATCATTTAAAGCTATGATGAATTAAAACCATGACAAAGTAGATGAAAAAATAGATGAATGAATGTGACTCAATAGTGAACTTTATTAGATTGAAGTGATTACTTGCATCTTGGTCTAATCTAGTTAAATCAAGCCAGCTCATTTATGTTCGAGGGGTGCCTTGTCTGTTTGTTTACTGAAGTAAAAGTTTGGCCAGTTGTAAATGTGACATGAAAATTCTGCTTTGTATTTGTTTATTTCTGTTCAGTGTCCCAGCCTCACCACAGCAGTGCAGCAGCTGCAGCCCAGCAGGGCGGCTACGAGATTCCCGCCCGCCTTCGAACGCTCCACAACCTTGTCATCCAGTACGCATCCCAGGGACGATACGAAGTCGCCGTACCGCTCTGCAAACAGGTGTGTGAAGGACTTCCATCTCCAACTGGTCCCCTGCACAGCATGTAACTGCTGCTGCTTGGGTCTGAAGTCTGCACCGGCTCTAGCTCCTTTCACACCAGAGAGGTTTAAGTCTGATGATCATGTCTCAACAGGCTTTGGAAGACCTGGAGAAGTCTTCAGGCCACACCCACCCAGACGTAGCCACCATGCTGAATATACTGGCACTTGTGTACAGGTGAGGCTAGTTAGTTACCATGGTGACAAATGCTAAAGCTGATCAATCTCCCAAAAAAAAGAACATCCTTGATTTACATCTGCATCTGGTTGTTCCCATTTGAGATGGGTGTCAAAGTAAGGTTTGAGGTTGTTACAAATGTCTCAAATTTCTATTTCTTAGTATTTAGGGATCAGTTTCTGTAACAAAACACTTTAGTTGAAGTCCTAACACTTATCTGAGCAGAAATGAGAAGCCATAAAACTTGAAAGTAATACGTGGAAATCACTAATGATAAAACCAACCACCATACGATTCTTCTTGTACTTGGAACATATGATTTTATATGAAAAGTCTGATCTGAGGTGACAGATAGTGTGACATGTTTTTTTCCTACAGAGACCAGAACAAATACAAAGAAGCAGCCAACCTGTTGAACGATGCGTTGGCGATCAGGGAGAAAACTCTTGGGATCGATCATCCAGCTGTAAGTTAATGAAGCAGCTGCAGTCACAGATGATTTAGTAACTTCTGAAGCATGGTTTGTATTTGTATTTGTTTTACTTTATTTTCACTCGCCAGGGATGTATCCTAACAGATGTCTGATCCTCCAGTCTCATTTTGTTGCTGCTTCTGACCTTAAAATACTTGCATTGTTCCCTTTATGGTTGTTTAATGCAGTATAGATCAGACCTACTGAGTTGGTGTGTGATATACATGTGTGTATGTGTGTGTGCGCAGGTGGCAGCAACGCTCAATAACCTTGCAGTGCTTTATGGGAAAAGAGGAAAATACAAGGAAGCAGAGCCACTGTGTAAAAGAGCTTTGGAGATCAGAGAGAAGGTGAGAAAAGACACTTTATATTACTGCACTTCTCAGACTTCTGAGCCTCAGAGTTCATACAACTCCTAATTATCACTACTACATAACTAACTGTAACCTAACACTCACCTAACCCTATTCTAACTTCAACCCTAAACACATTTAATAACTTAAAGTTATCCAACCTTTACTAACTTAAAGTTAGTAAATGTGTTTCAGGGAGAACTTAAAGTTAGTAAATTTGTTGTTTGATTATAGATCAGGTCTAGGTTCTATATTAATACTGTGAAAGTATCAAAGCCTCAGTCCACAGAGAAATGCACACAGCCTGTATTCAGAGACTGAGCCTTAAAACCAGCCGTCAGGACTTCTGGAACTTTGTGATGTCACAACAAACCAGTCACTCCTTTCAGTCATGCCCCAAGCCCCGCCTACCTGAACCCACCATACAACCTTGCAGGATTTGGTTTCTCTGAGTGTTTACCTGAAATCTGCTGTATTTTTATTGGATCACTCAAGACAACAGTCACCCACTGACCTGCTGTTAATAGAGCTTAAACCACAAATATATCTTCTTATGGATCAACACTTCAAATAAAACACGGGGGAAGAGGAAAAGATTTAAAACTGTGTCCTAAACTGGGAAGACATGAGAATCACTAAAATGTCCTAATTTTGAGGATTTTTTTTTTAGTTGAAGGATATTAAACCATTAAATGTAGAACATTGCACTTTTTACTTTACATTTACATTTTTGGCAGATTTAGTTGTTCCATTAAAAACATATGATTTTATGTATGATACCTTGTTACAGATAATCAATCAACAATCAACTACACCAGGAAAATTCTACTTGCATATCATGAGTAATAATAATAAGACAATTATACTGTATATGAAAGAACATCCATAGGGGACATTAGTACTTTCACTTTTGATACTTTAAGTGTACTTTCCTATTAATATTAGGGTAGTGTTTCTACTTAAGTATTTTAATGAACTATTTTTACAGCATGGTATTACTACTATTACTTTAGTAAAGAATGTCATGTCAAAGAGTGTCATGCATCAGATAAATACTTCACTTGTTTATGGAAAAATTGTATATATTTTTCAACCAGACAGTGTATTTTGTCTCCCATCAGGTTCTGGGTACAGACCACCCAGATGTGGCCAAGCAGCTCAACAACCTGGCTCTGCTATGTCAGAACCAGGGGAAGTACCAGGAGGTGGAGCAGTACTACGAACGCGCCCTGCACATCTACCAGAGCAAACTGGGACCAGATGACGCAAACGTGGCCAAGACCAAGAACAACCTGGTGAGAAGAGTGTAGAAAGGTCTTAGATCACGCATCATTTGTCCTGATATGACAACTGCAAAACAATAACTGTTAATTATAACTTTTATGTAATAAAGTCACGCTTTCATTTAGGCCTCCAAGTACCAATACTGAACAGTGCTCATGGAACGATATCAGATTATACATTTGTCATTTTCCTCACATCTAGACCTTCTCTTTCTTCACTCATCCTTTTGTTTCTCTCTCCATCTCAGGCATCATGTTACCTTAAACAGGGGAAATACAGACAAGCTGAGGCTCTGTACAAAGAGATCCTGACCAGAGCACATGAAAAGGAGTTTGGATCTGTAGAAGGTACAAAACAATGATATTTATTTTAAAGCAGAAGATGTTGTATTTTTGGACTTGTCATTTTGGTTTATTACATGTCTACCACCACATTGATTTGGATGACACATGGGGAAAATAGTGCATCCCACAAGAACACTTAATCTTGTTTTTGTAATTACAGTCATCATTCTTGGCATGATGCAACCATGAGGTTGTTTTACCATGTTATATAAAACCACTGCTTTGAAAGTGAAAACACAGATATTGAAAACCTAAATGACGTTTGTATTACTGATACATTTCCTGGTTCATCTTGAACCTTGTTATATTGTAGAGATACACTTTTCTTTACAGGTTCATAATAATGGCTTTATGTGGCCACTGGTAACAACTACGATATAATGGTGTATACTAAGACATTGTGTAACAGTAGCACAGGCACAGAGGAGTTATCAATGTGGAAATCTGATGCAATCTTACACAGCATTAGCTTTCTAATGTTTGCCAACATGAGCCACAATAAGCTAATGGTCATACCAGACCAAGTAAAGGCTTTAGTGACAAACTGTGAAAAATAAAACCTTGGGTGTAACTACCAAATGTTTCATCAATAACATTGCAGAATGTTAGTTTATAATGTTAAAGTGTGCAGGAAAACCTAACAAATGTCTGTTTGTGATTCTGTCTGTCTGTCCTCCAGGAGAAGGTCGTCCCAGCTGGTCAGGGGCCGAAGACGGCAGCTCCAGACAGGATGGACTCAGTAACCTGAAGCGCAGCGGCTCCTTCACCAAACTCAGAGAGTCAATTCGCCGGAGCAGCGAGAAACTGGTCCGCAAGCTGAGAGGGGTCGGAATGGAGGAAACAACCCCAAGGAATGCTGGGTAATATTCCATTAGAATGGTTTTTAAAACCCCCACTGTGAGCCGCTCATGGATGTACACTGATTTTGGCAACAAAACAAAATCACTTTTCTTTTAGGGCTTCTGTACATTTTTAAAGGAAGCTCTTCATATTTCATCCAATACTTTGATTAAGAACTCAAGACTGAAAAAAATTGATATCAAGCAACTGGAGGACAAGGTGATCTTAACTTCTGCAAATTTATGGCTTACTTTTCTTTTTAAGTTCAAGGGTTTTTTTTTTCTGTCACTTTGTTTAAACTTTGTTTGTTGCATTTCCCCCAACAACTCTTGTTTTTCCAAGCAGTAAAACTGAGCCTGTGGGAGTTTTTAGTGACATTTTGACCCTTTTATAAAGATTAAGTTACTCATGATATGTATTTATTGTTATTTATTATGTTAATTATTGTGATATTCTGTCCTGTTTTCAGGATGAAGAGGGCAAACTCTCTGAATGTGTTAAATGTTGGAGCCAGAGACAGTCAAGATGGAGCCCAGGTGAGCAGACTGTTGGTCATTCAGTCCATTTAACCACTGTGACATGCATGTACTTGTAGTAGACATAACCTTCAAGAATAAGATTTTTAGCCCATCAAATTTGATCCTTTTTTCAGTACACACAACATTTTTATGAAAGAAACCAAACTTGTCTTTGTTATTTCTCAGTTTTGCGTTGTTTTCAGTAATTATAACAGTTGAAATCCCGGCATTGACATGTATGTGTTTATCTGTAGCTTGTGTAGCATGTTAACACCTGCCATGTGTTTTTGTTTTGTCCCTCAGTCGAGCCGTTTGGCAGATATTCGAGGCCTGAGCTGCAGCACACAGAGCCTGACAAGACGAGGTTCACTTGGTGGGACCAGCTAACACACACACACACACACACACACACACACACACACACACACACACAGATTCACACTCACACTCTACATGCAACACCTCTTATTACTGGACACATGTTCAGTCTCTGACTGTTACGAGAAAGAAACCCACAGCTGAATCGATTGCTCACATCAGATGCCCTACACCAAAGTTAATCCCCTCAAGAAAAACTAAGAGAGTTGTCACAACTAAGTGACTGGAGACTCTAATCTAAGGTGCACATTTTATAACGATCATTCACTGAAAAAGTCACAACAAATATGTTTGTCTCCAGAGAGTTATTAGTAGTGTGTTTACATAATGACTGTACCTTGACATATTTACGCTGCACTATAACCTTTCCTTCCTGTTCACTTGAAATCCAACATCATTCCTTCCTGAGTTTAGATTAAAAACAAATTCAGTTTCCTTGTTACAAGTTAACTATGAACTCTAAAGTTAAACAACATGGAAACTGTTGTTGAACACAAAAACCCTTTAAACTACTTAAAATATCAGTAGCATTTACACTGCAAGAAAATACTTTAACAAGTTTACATGAACCAGACCATCATCTGCAGGTTAACTGAAGTATTAACAATACAGCAATTAATGTGTAATTAACTTGAGGTTGCGTTCCTCATGTTTACCCTTTTAGGTACATTTTTATTAACACTGAAAAAAATTATGATTTGTTTTAAATAAAGTTAAACAGGCATATTGACATGACAGATGATCTTTTTTAAAAAACAGATGTTCTCTTGATAAGCACAGGGACGTTCAAGTGTTTGCACATATTCAAAAACATGACGTTTGTCAAAGTGTAAATGTTACATTCGGTCTACGAGGGAGAAGTTAAGCTATCAAGTTTATGCTGTTTAAAGCAATGTATTTAAATGTAATAAGTGCTTTTGCCTTTAAAATGTGCAGGTCGTTCAAATTATATTTTCGTATTTCCAGATGATAATCATAAAAACATGAATCTGTTTACTTCAGCTGTTTTGCACCAGAAGTCCAGTTCTGCCATTCCAGATGATCAAAATAAGGACCAACGTTTTTCTCAGTGAAGTTACACTTAAAAAATTAAAAGATGGATATTTTTTTTCACATTAACAGTAAACATATTTTCAATAAAAATCTTAATGTAATAATATCAATCACTACTTGATTAATAATTAGGATTGACGCAGTTGTAGGTGTTACCAGTGTTACATGGCAACTTGGCCACCGTCTTCTTGTTCATGTTCCTTAATAGACATAAAACTCATTTAGTTCATTTTCGCGTTCCAGTGGTTGTTCCCACGTTTATCAGATAAATATACACAGCTCCATTGCTTCACATTGTGTCAAACAGATAACAACCTTCCCTAGCTCACAGCCCAAATCTCTCACACACACACACACACACACACACAGACACACACACACACACACACACACACACACACAAATTGGAGTTTTTGACGACACACTAATCTGGTGGGATTTCTTCTGGTGCTCCTGATGTCCAGTCCAACTATGACAGATGCTCTGTTGAATATGAGTGTGAGGGATTTTATCCATTTGAAATAGTAAAAAAGATAATATAAATGTCAATATTCAGTGGACATTGTTGATATTGTGGCAGGCTGCCACAAATAAATTAATGTGTGGGAAACACTGACATCTGATCTACAGATATTGAGCCGACACACGTCCTAATGTCTGGTCTAATCTGTAACACCGGTGTTGTCACGAGTTTCTTACCCAGTAGGAAAATTTCCCCCCTGTGGCATTGCTGTTATTATTAATACTAAAAGTACACACTTCAGTATTCAGCAAATTAAGAATTTCACAAATTATGTATTTGTTGTACATGTTTCACTTTTAACCCTCCATTCTATTCAGAAATCAGTCTTAAGCTATATGGCTCTCCAAAGTTGTTGTTGTGTGCCTGAGTCAGTGTCGTTCTGATGACCATCACCTGGCCTCGGACTGAAGTTAAGACTCACTTGAACAAAGATGCAACAGCTGTACATTTACTCAAAGCCACTGTTTGTGTAGGATTTTAAAAACATAAATTTGTTCCCCTCAGTTGTATCACAGAGATGTGGCAGACAGCACAGCACACACAGAGGTCACACTAACTGAATATGAAGTCAATTGTAGAGGCGACTGTTAAAGAGGTGAATTTGCTCTATGTGGGACAAACTTAGCCAAATATGTGTCAATAAGTTCAAAATGTCTCGTCTAACAAGCTTAGATGAACCAATAGACACTATTTGCCCACAGCCAAAGCAGACATGAGATAAAAGTTAGTGGCTAACCTCTGAAGAAAGTCAAAACATCTAGCAGCTAAAGCGAAAACCAGAGTTGCAGAGGAGTGAAAAATGGTCATACCAGTAGGAAGCACAAGGCAACATGTGCATGGGATCCAGAATACAAAAACCCAAATTGTTAGATATTTGTTTTGGAGTGTATCTGCCCCATGAAAGCAGTTTAACATAGAAGGAGATCAACTGAGGCACAGGCAGCGTACTTAAACCTGCAGTAACAGATTTTAACAAGTTGTGAACACAACATTGAGACAATTGGTTGCCGACTCAGCCACTCCTATTTAAGAGGGCTCCATGATGCTGGAGAACTATTTGCCTGATGAACATCTAAGACCAAAACGTTGCAATTAAATTGTTTGCTGCTAGTCAGACAGTGTGCAGGATTTCTTTGTTTGCCAAGTTTAAGCCTGCTGCTATGCACCTGCCTCACTGAATAGATGTGCAAAGTTTCCTCCTGTGAACACATTGACATACCATCACCTTTTAAGCTGATACTGCAAACAGTTGCTTATTTAAACATCCAGCAGTTACAGAGCAGAGCAGACTGTTATAATTTATTGGTTAAATTATGTTTTATATTCACTGTTTTAGTTTTTGGTCTTTACCATCTCCTCTGGGAAACATCTGGCTCTTTAGCTGCTAAATGCTCCACTGTGTTCACGAGCTGCTCTCTGACTGTCTCTGTTTGCTGTGTGGTGCTGAGCAGGTAGCGTTCAGTGGGTTATTAGAGCTTTTCTTTGCTGCTCCCTGTTGTGGCCAAAAACAACAAAGAGTGAGCAGCTGAACAATTAGCTGAAACGCACTATAAAGATCAGTGAGGTCAAGAGAAGCTGCAGATTAGTGTGACAGTTCTCTGTAGCTTTAAGGGGATCTTTCATCTTGTAATTTTACATCTATGCTTATTCACTAAAATGCCTAAAATGAACAATGCATCGCAAGTCACTATTATAAATATTAGAAAAGCTTGTAATATTTTAATGTGTAGTTTTCTATGTGCTCTTTTTAGTCTGTTAAAGAATTACTTGAACTAGTTACCGAAGACTCAAAGTCAAGACTGTGCGACATGACATCAACACTGCGTCACTTCTTCCATTTTATGTTAATACAGAGATAGCATTAAATAACTTCACACTCGCTGAACACTCAGGAATGTTACAGATATGGATGCAAATAAATGAGAGCTGCTTGGAAATTGTAGCTCCCTGAAAATGAACCCTCATGGATTTTGTTCCACCCTCCTCTTCTTAGGGCTCACTTCCATTTCTCATTCAAACATTATGTATATTTTATTTTTCCATGATGGAGAACTACTGATTGTACATTTTGCTGTGGTAGAAGAGGTCACTGCTGTTTGTTGTAATGGCTGAAATCACACTATGTTAGTTAGTGTAGAAATCTGTTACAAGCTTTATGAAGCTCTTGTATGATTGTCACATACAAAATGGGGAAAGAAATGTGTAGAAAACAGATTGTATCTCCTCTGATGCTGTGTTTATTCTGGTAAATATGAATGTTTGTATTTTATATTTGCAAACTTAAGCTGAAATAAATTACAATAAGACCATAACACCCTCATATTTTTTTACTGTTTGTTGTGTACATGGAAATATTGCTGCATGTATTTTGTGTCCTTATGGTTGTGTAGTTGGTTTCAGGGAGCTGCTACTTTCAATTTCTGTTTGAAAAAATCATATAAAAATTGAAAAAAAAAAACACTTTCCTAAGAAGAAAGAAATTTCTTAAATACAAACATGTTTATTTACTCCTGGTTGAAAAGCAGATACAAATATTCACATTCACTATAAAATGTGACTATGTACAGTTGCAGTAGTAAAGTAAACAAACAGCAGTCTGTATGACAGACACCATATGGATTGATGTTATACCCACAGATGGAATAACATTCCTGTTGTTAATGCAATGTGTTGATCCACTGATGATGACTGATTAACTTCAACACATCTGCACGTTTTGTTTGTTTGAAACAATTTTTTTTTTTTTAACATTTTTAAAAACAGCATGTGTTTTTTTCCTTTATTTAAAATGTAATGAGTGTTTTTTCCACAACCTGCAGTAGCCCTGAAAACAGCTCATCCATATGAGCAGTTTAATGTGAAGTAAAAGTTTTTGCATCGTAACGGGAGAGATTCACAGGAATACTGAAAACATACACTGCATATAAAAAATATTAGGCCCACCTCCATGAAACTGCAGCACCTTTCTCCCACATGTAATGCTGTGTTTACCGAGCGAGATAAAGGGGCAACCTAAACTGAAAACAGGCTGCTGACTTTTGACTACAGCAGATTCAAATGAAGATGGTTTGAGCAGAACTGAATGTTACAACACTAAATGGCTTTAGGCAGCAGTTTACAATTTGAGTATTTCAATGACAAGCTGCAATAATTAGCATGAACTAAGTCATTTGATCTGACTTTCATCACTGCCTTTAGTTGCCATTAGTGACAGGAAAATGAAGGTACAACATGCAAACCAGTTATTAAAGTTGTATGTAGTACTGAAATACATGCTTACCAGTGGACCCCAGGTGTGCCGACTTAAGGGCGGTAATGATTTTGAAAAAAATAAAATAAAAATCCTGTCACATTCTGTTAGGTGTTTTTGAATCTGATGTGACGTTGTCCTCTTTATAACATGGGTAAACACAGCACTACAGAGAGCGTGTGGCTGAGAGCTGTGGTGCTAATGCTCTGTAAACTCAATGTGTGAAATACTGAATGCTGAGTGGCTTATTTTGTGTAACCTTACACAGCAGTTGCCCCCTCGAAAAATATTACTGTAACCACTAGAGCTGGGTCAACCTGTATTTTAAATACTTTTCATGGTTGTTTACCAGCGGATGGAGATGCCACATATAAGGAAAGAGCAGTATAGAAAGTCTAATTTTAAGTTCTACTTCTGTTGTAACTTATTTTAGTATATTTGAACTGTCCTGATGTGGTAAACGCTGCACATCTGGCTCTCATCATGGACATGACATCATGTCACACATGTCACACATCACATGGAGTGCAAGTCACCTTCAAGTCTGCTGAGCTATCCGAGTGATTTTCTGCAGCATCTCCTCCGACTCCAGCTGCTCGAGAGTCAACAGAGACAGACCCAGCTGGTCCTCCTGCACACGGAGAGAGAGAGGGCAAGAGATTATTAGACACAGGGAAAAAGGGAAACAAGAAGCCTGCAAGGTCAGCTATCCTCAGTGTCTTGTTAAATGACATTTGTCTTTAGGTGTTGGCCTCAGGCAAATTCATTTTTTTTACTATTTTCATCAAAAAAATAGTTAAAATCTGTTAATTAAAGCAGACTCATTGAGCTCAATAACCATTTTCCAGAGAGACCATGAAATCAATAATAAAGTAATTGCTTGTGTCACGTGTACAGAAGTCATGTGACTCTTTGAAATCAATCAGTCTGAGGCTAAAATAAAGCTGTAGTTAATTTGAGTCAAGATAAAATGAGGTTTAGTAACTGACTGTAAGACTAATTTAGTTAGAATTTAGTTGTTTTTTTTTAATGTGAAATTATCATTTTGACATTTCAAGAAAACATTTTATGTATTGTTGTGATGAAAACTAAATTCAAACATCTTTACCAATGTCCCCCCTGGACTTTGATACAAAACAGACAAGAATTTCACACTTGAAACTTACTGTTACTTTTACAACCAATATTTCTGTCATGGTCTTTTTTACTTCTTGTGACTTTATCCCTGCTGAGTGAACACTGATTCAAATAACATTCACAACACCGTTGGGCTAGTTAACAACCCGGGCAGCAGAGGAAAAAAATGAATGCTTTGGAACACAGATTTTAAATGGCAGGTGTGAATCTTACCTGTCTGAAAGGCTGAGCCATCTGCCGCAGGAAGTGCTTGGAGAGGTGGACCGCCTCGTCCACAGTGAGGTTCAGACTGCCGTCGTTAATGTGCTCCTGAATCCAGCGAGGAAGCTTCCCACGTTTGTCTGCTCGGGCGTAACGCTGTGGAGAGGAAAGGGAGTTATTCCAGCTTCAGTCATCACAGACCGATTCATCTTCACTCAGGGCAATGAATCCCAAGCTTTACTTTACTGCTAAAATCAGAAGACTGTGGTTGTAATGGGACCTACCACAAGTGAAAGTGAAGCACGTTGCTGCTAAGAAATTGTGTGTTGTGTTTATAGGCCTGCTGTACTACGGCAGCATCAGAGGACAAAAATTTAGACTGGGAAAAAAGATCACACACCTTGTCAGCAAAAATCATGAGTCCGTAGTCGGTCTTGCCTCTGATGGCTCGGCCCACACACTGAGCTGCGTGACGCATGGCATCAAACGTTAGGAAGTCGTTCTCTCTGATCTGAAACTGATCCCGAAGGTACTCCAGACGAGCCTGAAACATCAGTCAGTGTGGAAAGAAACTTATGAAGCTTTGAACAGAGATGATGGTGAAACCATCCAGTCAGACTGAAGAAAGGAAGACGAGGATGTGATTTATAAATGCACAGACAAAGTTCATTCTCAAATATCTGTGCTTGTTCCTTTCTGACACACAGTAAAAGACACAAATCTTGAACTAAAGATTGTTCCTGATAATCAAACATCACAAGCAAAATATGTTAAGTAGGTAAAATGAAATCAACATTAGAATCAACTATATTATTCGTATATGTTGTAACTTTAATATCGTCACTGATATTCTGTAGTCTGTTGTGCTGTTGCACTGAACTGCATTATATAAAGGGGGTTTCTAATATTTGTCCCTCACACTTGTATCAGTGAGGGGAGGTGCGTCAATGTGCCCATAAAGTTGAATAAATACCTCTGAAACTGTTTCAGCTAACACTGAACATTATAACTTTCATGAAGGGAAGGTTTGTTGCAGGGTGCTGTATTAGACCGCTTCACTTCTGGCTAACTCTACCTAATAACTGACTAATAACTCTGTGTATGTTTCCGATGGACCCATCCTGTGGGGGTGAGTGAAGTGAAGACATGGGCTGTGCCTGAAATCACTCCCTCATTCATGACTCCCTGTATAACAGACACATAGACATATTCTGTAGTGAGCAAAACTGACATTTGGACACTTTGATGCTCCAAGCCACTGGATCCTGCCACCTAATCATATTAGAGGTGCTCCTACGCTGTCATCTTTTAAATCTAAACTGAGAACAATTTACCATTTTATTTTATTTTTATTCCTTTTATTGGTTTTATACTTGTTATTTTTATTATTTTATTGGTCTAATTATTATTTTATTTAATCATATTTTATTCCTAGTTTTTAATAGTTTTAATTTACATATATTAATATCAGTTGTTGGTCTTAATTATTTTATTTTCTTGATGGTTTTTAATTCATACATATCATTTATGTGTTTGTTTTCATTTGTGTCTAATGTTTTATCTTCACACTATCCACTTTTGTGGTTGCAACTTCTGTGATAACTCTTGCTTTGTGCAGCACACTGTCCTTCCACCTGGAGTGAAATGAACTATATAAATAAAGCTGCATAATAAAGCATAATTTTGCATCATCACTGACAGGTGTAGAAAGGTTTCTATAAAAGTTCCATTGTGGGAACTTTGAAGACACTATAGAGTGCATAATTCAGAGCCTCAGTGAAAACAGCAGAGGATAGATTTAGTGCATTTTATGGTACATAGTGAGTGATTTCAGACACAGGTATGGACACAGTGACAGGTCTGACCTTCAGGATGCGGCTCTGTGTGTAAACATAAGGGACTCCAAACATGATGACTGCCCGGCCAAAATGGTGCACTGAACAGAAAACAGAACAAGATTCATGGTTAATAAGTTGAAAAAGTGAACTCAACATACACTTCACTTAAGATGAAATGTTTGCTGTATCTTTATATTGTGTAAAACAATAAATAAATCTGTTGCACTGCTTGTATTGTTTCCTTTCATTTCTTTTCACTCCCGTTGGTCTCAGTAACCTGCAGCATCCTGATCATTTACCGAAATCTATTCCTTCAGACACCTTTCCTCTGGCCACAGAAAGGAGGATGGCTCCTCTGCCGTTCTCACACGCCTGAGCAGCAGACACAGATGGAGAAAGGTGAGAGGACAAAAGTTTGGGACCATCAGCATAAAAAAAACAGAAATAAAACATTACTACCAGTCTGCATTAATTTCTTTACCACACTCATAATGCTAAATGGCACAATCAAAGGCATTGTGTCATCAACATGATCTTGGCACCAGCTATAATGTTTTTTTCCAAGTGCAGATATTTCTGACTTATTTACTTTTATTAATAATAATAATGATGATGATATTTAGCATAAAATAAGGTGCCAGGTGTCTGTCTGACCTCCTGGTACTTCTCCAGGGCCATGCTCGTCTCTGCAGCATCCGGAGTCTCAATGAAGATCAGCTTGTTTCTCTGGATATTCTCGAGGATACCCTGCAAATAGACACATGAAACACACATCAGGAAACTGCTTCTTTTCCATATACAAAGGGATGAGTAAAAAAAAAAACTTACAAAATATCAGTACAGGAATGTATTGTATTACTTCCCCTTGTGATACATTGTTGATAAAATGGTGCTAAACACTGGTATTTTTCTTAAAGCATGCAGGCGCTCTAAAAGGGTTACTGCTGTTAGAAATGTGAGCAGTTTTACATAAAACAAGTTCATTACGCTTGTTAAGGACTGAATGTGTATGTTTTTTTACATGTGTTTATTATTTTTTAGAGCAAAATGTGTGTATTGCATTATTTTATTTCAAACACTTTAAACACTTTGAACCCAGAACTGTTCTGCTTTCTGGCAGTTTGACCTTTTGAAAGTTCATGGCCACTTTAGAGTGACCAGTCTCTCAGGTGTGTGTGTGCCGTGTCTGCTCACACACTGACCTGTTCATACCAAGACGCCACTATGTTCTCCATGTAGACATAGCTGGTGAAAAATGCCACAATGCCATCAGGAACAATGGCAGACATCTCCATAAGTAGGTTGCCATAGTTACGAATCACAGCTGGAAACAAAAAAGAAGAATAGTTGCAATATGTTTTGTCTTGAACTGTTTTTTAAAATATATGTTCTGGAAAACAAACAGAAAAACTAAATGTATTTATGTCAAAGCTTTAATTTGTTTTTCTGTGGAACATCGTGCTCTAATACTTGATGCTGAAGATGTTTCTACTGACCAAAGTCTTCTCTGGTCTCAAACTTTGAGCTCAGGGCCACCTGGTCGTTTCCCCTCCCAACAATCTATGTCAGACAAAACAGAAGAAAAGACAAGAATGGTGGCTGGAAAGGCTTCAACAAATCAGTAATGGGTTTCAAATGTGGAAATTATAGGATTAAGATTTTGCATATGGTCAAGCAGCTGGTGGTGTGACACAATTTGTCAATTTCGCTAGTGACAAGTTCCTCTGTTTCTCTTTCAGTCCACTGGAGCGGCTACAGTGAATGTGTTTTTGAAAGTGTGCATCTGAATGTAGTTACACACCAAAGGACAGAGGCAGGTACGTGACAGCGTCATGGTGAAGGATGCCATGGTAACAGGGCGGAAGTCCAGGATTCGGGGATAGATGTCCAATGGAGAGAGAGTCTGAGGACAAAAAGAAGACATGCATTCAATTATTAGTGCAGGTCAACAGTCATTTGTTTTGTCAACACAGACTTCATGACTGCATGTAACAGAAAAATCACGTAATCACAATATTGACTTGTGGATTTAATACTGAGGCCACCAGGCCGAATAAAAATGGCAATATGTTAGTAACTGTGATACATTAAAAAAAGCCGACAAGACTGAGAAGCAATTCATCCAAGTGCAATTACTGTACATAAATAAAAATAACTGAACAAAATTCCGTCAAATATTATATGAAGTTGCAGGATTATTTTAGAAAACAAAAAAAATATGGAGACTCTCAGGTGTTAAGTTTTATCACTGTGTTAGAGGAGGACTGAAGGAAGAAGACATGGAGAAATATTTTAACTTAGTTAACTTCTCAAATGAAACAACATTCAAATGAGAAGAGAAAACTCTTGTTTACTTGAATGGTTCACCGCTCTGTATACGCAGCCTGGGATGACGGTCGCATCAGACATTAAACTAGGGGTTTTTCTTTTCAAGGCCATAAGGCATAAAGTCTGAATTGTGAGTGTTACAGGACTGAAACATCATCTTTGTGACCAGAGCAGAGAGACAGAGACAGAGTGGTATCTCTCTTACCCCTGAGGTGATGATGACTGACTGAAATCTTTGAAAAACAGGTTTGATGGCGATAGACGGGTCCATGCAACTGAGGACAGAGATGAACAAAGACAGAAAATAAAGATGGCAACAATCACTTGTTTTCACTGTTTCTATCACACAGGCTCAGTTCTGCATCACCTCACATATTTGATCAATCCCTTTGATTGGCTGTAAACTGTAAACAACAAAGTAGTCCTTCGATCCAACAAAAACATCCAATAGACATCATCATCATTGTGTAAAATAAACAGGCCTGGAATCTGTGCTCTTGTTAAAATGCCTCTGTAATTAGTACTAATTAACAACCATAAATCTCAAAACTCCAACAAAATGTCTTAAATTTTTGCACGGTGTGGTGATGCTGGAAGTAAATGTTTGTCACGTTTAAATGCCAGAAATGCTGTTGATCTTTCACAGATGACCTATGCTAACATTACAACATTATTTGTCAACTGTACCTGAAGTGCAGCACGGGGTTGGCGATGGTTGGTGTTCTGTCTTCAAAGGGCTCAATGATTATGGTGAAACCTCCAGACAGAGAGAAAGAAATTCAAAACGACACACTTTTAACAGGCTGAACAGTTTTACTTTAACTGTCTTTGGGATCTTTGTTTTTTCTTTTACAAAGATTTGTTGAAACAAAAGATCAGCATCAGCTAAGACTATTCGTCTGCTTGTAGTGCTGCTGTTGTCTCTTTTTAGACTGTACATCTGTATATCTTTAGATAGTTGTATATTATTATCAATTGTGTTGTCTGTTTGTTTTGTGTTGTTTTTGCTTTTGTTGTCTCCTCTTAGACAATATATATCAATATCAATGCATTTCAATACATATTTTATTCTACTTTCATATCTGTAGTGTATTTTTGTCTTATGATAATAAAATTTGACTGTTTTAATTACACTGTACATGTAAAAGCCAAGACAAGAGCAACAGCTATAATCTCTGTGTGCAACACAAATCAGTTTCATGCTTTGTAGTGGAACTATGTTACATTGCATTGTCCCTTTTAAATAATAAAAAAAGAAACATTATGAAAAAGAAAGCTGTGATGGCACTTCCTCATTGTTTTTACACAGCAGAAGCAATGACTTCAGATATTAGAAGCTAAATCTGACTTCTGCCACACATTTCACTGCAAATACAGAGTAATATATTTGCTAACAGTGTCTGACTGGAGCACTTAAAGATGTACAGAGGTGTTTCAGTACCTTGGCTGTACGTGCTGACCAAGGTGGCGAAGTTGGAGATGAGAGTAACAGCTGAGAAGTCGGCGATGTCGGCAATCTCCAGAGTTCGTAGTAATGACTGCAACCGCTCTGCACAAAACCTGGAGAGACACAGACAGGGATACATGAAAGATTCAGGAGAGAGGGCCTACAGAGTCAGTTGGAAGCTGCTAAGGAGAAAGGAGGAGTTAAGGTAATTTATCCCCTGAAGCAGAGACTGAGAAAGTGAGCAAGAAAGTGAAAGAGCATGAAAACGAGTGAGCACATGATCACATGAAGCCACACTGCTGACTAAAGCTAAATGTGTGCAGAATTCAAGCAAAAAGGTAAATTAATGAAAAAATGGGATTTCATTTTAACGTGTTTCTAAATCAGACGCTCACCTGAGAGGCTTGCGGTCGATGCAGACTTTGTCGAAGATGTCTTTGAGGAACTGTGGCGCGCTCTCCTGTACGACATGTTGGACCCTCAGACGAGACTTCAAATACTCCAGGAAACGCCTCAAGAAACCAACAAAGTGCTCGGCTGTGCGAATAGTACCAGGAACGGCCTCTGAGAGAGAGAGAGAGAGAGAGAGAGAGAGAGAGAGAGAGAGAGAGAGCAGACAGACAGACAGAGTGTCAACCTTTTGTTTTGTTTTTTTTTTTCATATAAACGACCATTCTGAAATCAGTGCAATGAAAGGAAGGAATGTAAGAAAAACTAAATAATTTTGTGTCTATGTCCAATCCTGTTGATGGCCGTACCTCGAAGAATTTCATCTGGTAACACTGGATTTGAGAGGTAGACGTCTGTCTCCCTGGCAACGTTGGCTTCCTTCAGCCCCTCAACCAGTCGCCTGTACTCCTCCTTCAGCTTAGCAGCATCTGTCTCTTTTATCCTTTCAGAAAGCAGGAGAGTAAGAGCAGAGAGGACAACATGAAGTTGATGTGCTCCATCAGGAAACAATGGATACATCCCAATGCTCACACTTGTATTTGTGAAAACTCAAGTGCCCACATGTGTGATGTATTTGTAGTAACTGCCACAGTGGCCAAATGCCTGCTAAGACTGTGAGCATGTGGAGGTCTGTCACAGCTGAGTGGGGCATGCTTTAATAATTCTGTGGCTCATATACAGCTCAATGGATCTTGGGTACTCACAGATAAGTAGAACACATCAAACAGAATTACAGATGCAATCAGATGAGAAATAAAAAAACAAATGCACAGGAGCTGAGAGGAGTAATATAATTAATAAGCAACTAAATCTAGAAGCACATAGTTCTACTGTACATGAAGGAGAAGTTATTATTTTTCAATGGGTTCTGTTTGACAACATGTTAAGGGAAAGAACGCATTTGTCTAGGTCACTGATGAAAGGATATATTTAATATTTACTTGTGCAGTGCCTGTAATGTAATTTATAGTTCAATGCTGTATTCAATCATATAATCATCATCTAATTTCCACATCACTGCTGTGTAATGATATTATTAATAATCATCATCACCACCATCATAATAAAAACCCTGTCACATACGTGACCTGACCACATATTCAAAAAGATTGCTTTGACACATACACTCACTTGCCAATTTATTAGGTACACCTAGATAAAACTAATGCAGTATGAGACTACAGGCAATAAATCCTCCGTCATGAGAATTATAATGTTCAGTTTTTATTGAATCTATATGAGAGGTGTTGGTTTATTTCAACAGTCATTCTGGAAGTTGTGGTGTTATTCAGCTGCACTGGGTTATACTGAAGTGTTCCTAATATTTTGTCAACCTTTATTCATATAAATGGGATGGACAATATATTAGGAACACTTCTCTGTATAATCCAGTACAGCTGAACAGCACCAAACAATAACAATAACAGCAACGGTGCATTTGTTTCGTCCTTGGGTGGGGATAAAAAGAGTAAACAAAATGGCAGCATCTTAGAAAACACTTGTGACTGTGCACAGCTATTGCATTGTGGTGATAAACCATTTCCAATTTGGATCTCTGACTGAAATTCACTCGCACTTTAGATGACCCTGTGCAGGTCTCATGGCTGCAGCTTGTTTTCCTTTATGGTGTCACCTTTACAACGTGCTCTTGTTGTAATCAGAGACGGTGGTTATGTGGATTGCTCACCCTAACTGACTGTCGTTTAATGTTTCTCGAGAATTGCTCTTCCAAAAACCTTCACTATCGACACTGCCCGTCCTTGGGTCCTCAACAATACACCAATGAAGTTTGAAGTCGATCAGATGAGCGGTTGTCGAGAAACTCAGACTGACAGAAATTCTTCATTTATAGTTTGATTTTGACAATGTCATGTCTATAACTCTTGTGAAGAGGAACAGATTTTTGATGTTGACAGGTGACCATCTGTTTAGATAATACCACAACGGTGTAAAGTTCAGACCTGCATTATAATATTTCAGTTCATCCCAACATATAAACTTCAACCAGTTGATGATTAAGGCCATCTTAGGGGGACAGAAGACCATGGTGAATTGTGGGATACACATGGCTCTGACTACTGCTGCTCCACAATGGTATTAAGAAAAGTGTGAGTTAAGTGCACTATGTGTTGGCATGTTTCAGATGTCAGAATTTGCCTACTACCTGGCAGTGCACACGAGAAACACAAAGACCTTAAGGTTGACTACAAGACAAGTGTTTCAGTGCTCTTGCTGCTGCTGTACTCTGCACCACTCTCACTTGTGTATGTTGTTCTGGAGTGTGTCCACATTGTTCTGGCAGCGGTCCAGCGTTCGCCTGGTGATGTTCACACTCATGGAGTCGATACATACGTTGTCTGAAGAGGGGGGAAGAAACAGCAGAGGAAAAGAGGTAGAATTTAAAAGACAAAACAAGAGGAGAAACATTAAATCTTTTTCATGAAATAAATTTACAATAATTAACATAAAGCCTAAAATAAATTATAAAATTAATCTCAGGTTAGGATTTGATATCATTTTCCTTTTATTACACTAAATCATAATGTTACACTCAGTTCTGTTCTTTACCTATATTATGAGCCTCATCAAACACCACTACAGATTTCTTGGCCAGCTCTTTGGACACCAGGTCAGCTATCTTGGGGTCAAGCAGGTAGTGGTAGCTGTACACCACGATGTTGGCATGGAGGATCTGAGGGCAAATAAATAAAGTCAGGGGAACAGTGGTTTTCAGTAAATGAAACAATGACTGAAAGCTATTTTGTCCAATACAAATAATTTTTTCTTGTTATCATAAGAAAAACACTCACATATAAAAAAAAAAGCAGAGTAATCTGTAGATGCTATTAATTCTATTATTTTGCTCTCAGAAAAGTGCATTTGTTTTAATCTTAACCGACTATAAATCCATCCAGTAATGGCTTTACTAGGAAAAGCTGAATGTCCACATCAAGTTGAAAGTATTATGTTTGTAGAAGTCTGCAGTGCAACATACAGAGTAGCGTGCCAGATAGTAAGGACACCAGCCTTTCCTCCTGCCAAAGTCCTTTAGGTCATCAAGGTTATAGATGCCAGCAGGAAGAGGCACCTGTCGGCCGACTGCATCAAACTCCTGCAGAAACAAACCACAACGAGGAATGAGGTTCAAAGAAACAAGAGAAGCAGACGACACTTCTTAAAGGTCCATATTTTCTTCTTCTTCTGTCTTTTATTTGAAGTGTTGATCCTTAAGAAGATATATTTGTGGTTTTAAGAACCAAAAACCATCTCAGTGTAATTTTACATCTCTCTCAGGCTTCTCTCTGGAGCTCTAGTAACAACAGGTCGGTGAGCCAATCAAAAGAGAGAAGGCTCTGAACCTCTCTTCTGATTGGCTGACTCTGAGTGATCCAATAACAATATAGCAGATTTCAGGTAAACACTCAGAGAAACCAAATCCTGCAAGGTTGGATGGTGGGTCCAGGTCAGAGTGACTGCTTTGTTGTGACATCACAAAAGGTGTGCTCAACTTTATGTGGAGTCGCACAGCGCTGACTTGACACAATGCATGCTGGTTAGAAATTTTGTCTGAATTTAGGTTTAGGTGCATTCAACTTTAGGTGGCGCTGCGCAGCAGAAAGCTGTAAACAGTTTAAATCAGAGTTTGTTATTGTAAAAGAAGTAATGATCTTATAGGTCATATCTTTTATTCTTAAGATTTTTGTTTTCACCTCCTGACAACACGGTGGCCCTTGTTTTTTATTCTCAAGTCTATGGTTCTCAATAAAACAAAAAGGAATAAAATTGCTGCCTCTCTATAAGAGTTGCTCTAGCAGGTATGTTATGTGTGACCTTTCCCCTCATAACCCATCACCCTCCTTGTTTTCATAAAACATTAATTCATGTGTCAAAAGTCTGATGTAAACTTGTGTTTGGCCTGAACATGTTTTAGATCAACATGTGTTTGGGGGAATAAACAGTGTGAATAGATTTAGCAAAACAGTCCTGTTTATCACATACAGTCACATATTGAGGATAACACTCATCATTTATAAATAAAGAAACACAGAAGCTCCTCACTTTTCCGCAGTGTGAACAACCTGCTGCTGTGACACAAGTGAACTGAGCTCACCCGCACTATGGGAAGTAGACTGTTGTCCGACTTGACTGCAGTGGTTTAATACTATGCCCCTGAAGTCAAAGGCAGCTCATGTTGACCATCAAGTCAGGCGCAGTCAGCCGAACTCAAATGCACCTAAAGTTCTAGAAGTCCTGACGGCTGGTTTGACAGGCTGTGTGCATTTCTCTGTGGACTGAGGCTTTGATACTTTCACAGTATTAATATAGAACCTAGACCTGATCTATAATCAAACTACACATGGACATCTACCTTTATACTATATCGGACCTTTCTTTAATGATCATTTCGTCACAGTTTGAGCCTTGTTAGGTGTTAGACGTTTGGGTTTTAGCTGAATAAAAAGGTAAATAGTTCAACCTTCAAATATACATTGTCACTGATGTTACACAACTTCATACAGCACAAAGCAGTAAGGCAGTGCACCTGAGATGTGTTATAGATTCAGTCACAGGACAACAAGCTCCAGATATGAACTCTAGTCCGTAGTGACACACAACATGTTCTCTGAGTACTTCTTATCATTTGCTTTAGCCTTGATAGAGATCCTAACATGAGGGTGACACCGTCCTATAATGGTCTCTGTTCTCAGGTGTCACTCCCGTTGTGCTACAGACTGCTGTTGCTGTATCTGTTGTAAATATTAGTTACACACACACTTAACATGGTTCACAAAACATTTTTTTATCATTTAAAAACAGAAAATGTATTAGGTGTTGTGATCCATAATTTATTGTTGAGTTAAACGTTGCCTCAATCTGCCTCATTTACTTCTACTTCCTGTTGAAAAACAACAGCTGCTCTGAGTCAGATGAACTCAGGCGACTTCCTACCTCGTAGAAACGACAGACGGGCAGGTTGGGGTTGCTGTGGCGTTGTGCACGAATGTAGGACGCTGTCAGACTGTGGCACTTCCCATCAACCTCCTTGCCAAAGCGAAGGGAGCTCACCTGGAAATAAGCAGAGGATCCTGGTTACAGTCAAGGCAGGTGCTTCACACGTGTATGTTAGTTTGTTCATGTTTCCTGTGTTGTATGTGAGGTGTTGATTAAACAGCAGGTGTTCGTACCTCAGGGTGGATGCAGAGGTTTTTCCTGGAGGAAAGAGCCAGAGCCAAGAAGTTGTTGGTTTCTCCAGTTTCTTTGGAATAAAACTCCATCAGTTTCCTCAGCTCCTCCACAACCTAATGACAATACATGACACAAGTTGTGATGATGTGTAGAACATCTCCTTATTATTGTTGAACTGGCTATTAAATGTTTTCTTACATGTTTCACTGTTTGAGTTTAACTTTCTGACCAGACAGGACAGTTGGACAGGACAAAGAGCTGAGTGTGAATTCATTTGACACTGACTCACCTTCTCGATCTCTGGAACTGTTCTGGAGCAGTATATTAACTTTGTCACCTCCAAAGGAAAGGCCTGACAGAGAAAGAAGCTCACATATTAGTGTGTTTGTGTGGCACTGGCCCGTGGGAAGCCACAGTGGTGGCTTGGTTGGTAACTCCAGCACAATCTGAAAGCACAGAAAGTTTAAGAGAGAAGCTAAACTCACCCTTTGGTAGGCAACAATGAGAGACAACAGAGAGATGGTCTTCCCTGTTCCTGAGGGCATCTCCAGGACTCCATGACCCTGAACAAGACAACAAAACACACAGACATGAAGTGAACACTGTGTAGCTATCCTCCCAGCGATGCAGCAGAAAACAACAACTCAGGATAATTTAAACCCCCCTCCTTGATTGTCGTTTCATCAGTCACTTAGAGACAAATCCTGGACAGATAAACTGTGTTTCCCTCTCTTTGTTTCCCCAAAAGAGTAACACAATACAACAGTAACACAAGAGGGTATTCAGTATTAAAGATCGTAACTTTTCAAGACACCTATTTGATTTAGAAAGTGAGAAAGAGATTTTCAAATCACGTAGAGAGAGGAGGAACGATAACAGTGACCAACAACTATTTCAGCATGAATACAGGCAAGAGAGAGGTAAGAGTTGTTTTAAGTAATTTTTTATACAATCAATAAACACAGACTACAGCACTAATCCCCTATGATAGAGAGATTGTAACTAAACTAAAGCATGTGTTAAGACAGTATCTGTATTTACCTGCAGATTGGAAAGTAACAAAGTCCATTTATTCAAGTACTGTACTTAAGTACAATTTTGAGGTAGTTGTACTTTACATGACTAAACTAATGTGCTTTTTACTGCAATACATTTATCTGGCAGCTGTAGTCTGTTTCAGAATCAGATAATTAATACAAAATGTATTTAGGAAATAAACAGTGATGTATCCATTGTAGGTTAAAGAAAGACTTCGTATACAAAGCTAAATTTTCAATGAGATGATACTTTTGTACTTTTGCTTGAAAATTTAATTAATTTTACCTGTAACAGTATTTCTACACTGTGTATTACTATTTCTAATTCAGTAAAAGATCTGGGTACTTCTGTGAGAACTGGTATTGACATACACTCACAGAGCACTTTATTAGGAACACCTGTACACCTGTTTATTCATGCAATTATCCTATCAGCCAATCACATGGCAGCAGTGAATTAAAGCATGCAGATTCAGGTCTGGAGCTTCAGTTCATGGTCACATCAAACATCAGAATGGGGAAAATGTGATCTCCATTACTTTGACTCATTATAATCTAGTTTGAGTCTTTCTAAAACTGCTGATCTCCTGGGATTTCCATGCACAACAGACTCTAGATTTTACAAAAACGTGCAATAAACACCTAGTGAGCGGCAGTTCTGCAGACAGAAAGGCTACTGTCACTCAGATAACCACTCTTTACAAATGTGGTGAGCAGAAACGCTTCAGAGCGAACAACATGTTGAACCTTGAGGTGGATGAGCTACACCAGCAGAAGACCACGTCATGTTCCACTTCCTGTCATCAAGACCAGAAACCTGAAGCTGCAGTGGACACAGACTCACCAACACTGGACAGTTAAAGACCTGGTCTGATTGAAATGGATTTGTGCTGATGCAGCAGATGGTAGAATCAGAGTTTGGTGTCACCAGCATGAATCCATGAACAGACCAGGCTGGTGGTGGTGGTGTAATGGTGTGGGGAATGTTCTCTTGGCTCACTTCGGGCCATTTAATACCAATCAATCATCGTTTGATGCTAAAGCCTGCCTGCGTATTGTTGCTGACCACGTGCAGCCCTTAATGTCCACAATTTGCTTAGTGAATGTATGTGCATGACATCATACTAAGATATGAGAATTTGTGATTAAGATTTTAATATTGTGTTATTGGGATGAAAATGAGCTTGTACCTACAACACAGTTTATTTAAAGTGAATGACCTGTATCTGTATATCCTGTGGGATTAACAGAGATACTGAAACACCACCCACCTTGGCATCCAGGGTCCTCTTCAGCTCCAGCATGTAAGAGTACTGCTCAGGATAGATGTAGTCATATGGAAAGTACACCAACAGACCCTCGATGTTGAGCCTGGAATAAAACAATACTTGTAACTGGTTTCACACATTCTGCAGATTCAGAGCAGAGAGTTTGCCTGTTTGTATTCATATGTGATGATATGAAAAGCAACGTCCCGGTGCTTAAACCTAAAACTTTAATATCACATAGAATCTGATTCACCAACCACATTATGAAAGATATGAATCTATTGACATGTCTTTCACATTTTTGTCAGTACTTCCCATCTATATGCAACAGTAATTCCAAATAATACCATTAATCAAACATTAAACACGGCCTGGATTTGGATAAGCAGCAGAGAATTAATGAATGTTTTTTTTTTAGGTCCACGTGAATAGTACAAAGCATCAGAGGTCTGGAACAGTAATACTAAAGATTTTCCTGCCTATTTTAGTTAAATTCACGTACAAACACGTTATACAGGCTAGAAAAATATGAAGGTCCTTCGTAAATGAAGTGTTAAATTGAAAAATGGGGATTTTTTAAGGTCCTGCAGACACTATCAATGTAGGATGTAGGATGTAGGTAGTCAATGTAGGATTACACATGCGCATGATGCTAAGCTAATGTGGACACTGGTTTTGTAACTCAACTCTAATTAAACGAACACACAGACTGACTTTTGGAGAAAAGCCTGAATACACCGCAGCTGCCAGTGTCAGTTCTAATGTTAATTAAACTGTCAGATAGTTAGTTATTGTTAAACTTAATGCTATCATGCTAGCACTGACAACACATTACGTCTGCAAGAGTTTTTTTTATTTAAGCAGAAACACTCACTTCATTTTGGTGAGACGTGTAACAGCCGCTCCTATTTTTAACAGCCACTTTCGTTATTTTGAAATAACCATTAATAACTCTGGTCTAAGCAAAAACAACACACAGACAGCAGCAGTCCAAAGCTCGAGGCTCCTCCTCCTACTTCTTCTTCGTCGTTCTTCTTCTTCTTCTTCTATGATTTTTGGCGCTTTACCGCCCTCTATAGGCTAAAGAATAAACTGCTTGATTTTTAAAAATAAAACAAGATGATAATCAGGCAATATTTTAAGAATTATGATAACTTTAAACATGAATAAAATAATAATAAAAATAATTATAACACCTTTGCAATGCACTCATAAACTATTAGCAATCAGAAAATGTGTTAAAATACTTTAATATGTGTTATTTCTTGAACACGAGAACCCACCTAATTGTCAACGTGAAAGTAAATAGTCTGAGACCTTTTTTCAATAAAACACGAGTTTATTTATTTTGTCTGAATGGTTAATACATATCAATGAATAAAGTGTGGCTTTAAAACACATTGCATAAGTTTTGTAATATTTTAACAAAATGATAAATAAAGACTAATATCCTCAATTTCTAAAGCATCTCTAGATTCTGTGTACATAATCAATAACATGCATAATACAATGAATCTATCCTTAGAAAATCAGTGACATTCAGATCTGCTGACCATTCCAGTGATTTGTTTGAAAAGATAAAGCATAAAAGCAGAGTTAAAGCTATAAATGTTTTTGGGACATGTATAAGTAATTAATCTCATGTTTATTTAAACACAGTTGAAAAAAGAATGATTTACTTGAACAATATGATTACTATATTAAAATGTGCCTAGCTTCCTCCATCCATTCAAATAAGTTTGCACATTTTGGTGGGGTCAGATGAAAGTAATCGGAGATCTAGTCATCCTAGGAAAGTTCCATTGGAGTGGTTGGGGAATCTGATCAGGCATAAAAAAAAGTAAAAAAAAAGAAGAGTAAAAGTCAACAACATCTTTGTCCTGTAACAATCGTAGCTTCTATCTTTAAAAGGGCAGGAGGAGGAAGACATTTACAAGGAATTCTTTAGAAGAGAAAAGAGAGAGAAAAAGAACAATCTAAAAAGGTGTGTGTGAAAGAGACAGACAAGTACAGACTGAACTTTTCTGTTCAGTTCAACAGTGAGAAAGTTCCTCTAACAGGAGCAGACTCTCTGCTACACTGAACACAGAGTCACTGAAGATTGAGACTTGAACCAGGACCCAAACCCAAACCCAGGATAAAGAGGTTCAGTGAATGTGGTGTTAAAGGTGTAGAGGTGGATCAGTGAGTCAGAAGAGACTCTGTAGAAGGACAGGATGCCAGCAGGACAGTCCACATAAACTGCTACTCTGTCAGAGAAAGAGGAGGAGGAGGAGGAGGAAGAGGAGGAGCAGCAGATGGATGTTCCTTGCTTATTGTACCAGACATAGTAACCACTATCAGAGCTGTACAGACTCCAGGACCTGTCGTTCCTTCCAAACCTGCTGTCATCTCCATCTCCTTTCTTTTTGATTCCTCTGTAACTCACTGATATGTAACACCCTCCTACACATTCAACTTCCCAGTAACAGCGCCCAGTAAAACCATTTTTACACAGCAGCTGA
>NW_019174291.1:1297769-1301129 GCF_002260705.1 Seriola dumerili
TTTTCCAATGATTGTTTTGAAAAATAAAGCATAAAAGCAGAGTTAAAGCTATAAATGTTTTTGGACATGTATAAGTAATAAATCTCATGTTTTTAAACACAGTTGAAACAAGAATTATTACTTTAACAATATGATTACTATATTAAAATGTGCCTAGCTTCCTCCATCCATTCAACAGTGAGAAAGTTCCTCTAACAGGAGCAACTCTCTGCTACACTGAACACAGATCACTGATAGATTGAAGACTTAACAGGATGAGACTTGAACCAGGACCCAAACCCAAACCCAGGATAAAGAGGTTCAGTGAATGTGGTGTTAAAGGTGTAGAGGTGGATCAGTGAGTCAGAAGAGACTCTGTAGAAGGACAGGATGCCAGCAGGACAGTCCACATAAACTGCTACTCTGTCAGAGAAAGAGGAGGAGAAGACGGATGTTCCTGTCTTATTGTACCAGACATAGTAACTACTACCAGAGCTGTACAGACTCCAGGACCTGTTGTTCATTCCAAACCTGCTGTCATCTCTGTCTCCTTTCCTTTTGATTCCTCTGTAACTCACTGATATGTAACACCCTCCTACACATTCAACTTCCCAGTAACAGCGCCCAGTAAAACCATTTTTACACAGCAGCTGAAGCCAGCAGTCAAATCTGTCTGGATGATCAGGATATGACTGATCCTCCCTCACAAGTATCACCTTCCTCTTGTTGTCAGACAGTTTGATTTCTCTGTTCATTGTGTTTGTATCGAGTGTGAGTTCACAGGAATCTGATGGAGAGAACAAGACACCAAACAGCTGCAGTTATTGATCTATCATCTGACATGACTCAGGACATCAGTGATCTGAATGAGTGTTTTCATGAATCAAATTAAAAACACACTTACACTTCTTCAGACCTGGTCTCAACCACTGGACTCCACCAGGCTCAAGACTGAAAGGGGCGGGGGGGGGGCACAAGCTTTCAGTCTCTTTCTGAGCAGCACAAACAAATGTCACAGCAAATAAGATGAGGCCACAAAGTCCTTAATGAAAACTACAGTGGCTGTGGGTTCATTAGACCTCCTCTGGACACAGGACCACATCTGAACCTCAGATTTTTTTTAGTATTAAAGTGAAAGTGACTTGATGGCATGATGTGATTTAACTCTCTTATGTCCTCTTATATCCTTGGTTCAAGATACTGGGAGATTAGTGTCATCAGTGTGATTAATGTGTTAACCCTGAACAGTTATCTTAAGTCTGTGGGTTTGTTGTGAAAGCACTCTGCACGCTCAAAGTCACTATATCTGTTCAGGAGCAGTCAAACCAGCTGCAGCTGCTGACATAGCCTGAAATAAGTCATTTGTAAACATTTATAGTGAGAATAAAGCTGAAATTCCTGCTCAGGTCCCAGATTAAAGCTGATTTCGTAATTGTGATCTGTTCTCGTAAATGTGACAGTGAATGCAACGCACTTCTGTAGAGATCGGTCATCAGCTGAGACAGAGAAACTGTGTCCAGTGTCTCTCCATACCTGAGAGTGTCAAGGCTCCAGTCTGGATCCTCCAGTCCAGCAGACAGTAGCTTCACTCCTGAGTCTCCTGCATGATTGTAGCTCAGGTCCAGCTCTCTCAGATGGGAGGGGTTTGAGCTCAGAGCTGAGGCCAGAGAAGCACAGCCTTCCTCGGTGACCAGACAGCCTGACAGACTAAACACACACAACACACAGAAACCCCCTATGAACATTTGATAGTAGCTTATTTCCTTATTTTTGGCTCTGGTCCATTTTGGTCCAGGTACATTTGCATTTGTTCAATCGTTTAATTCAAAAACTAAAGCCAAAAATATGTAATCATATGTCTAGAAAGCACTGCTGAAGTTTATTAAAATGTACTTTACACTATCCCACACAGGTTGACTGTATCCACTTACGGAAATAAGGTTTCATTGGTTTACCCATTAATCACAGGGTTGGTGGTTTGATCCCCACCCCTGCCCACATGAATTGCCCTTGGGCAAAAACCTGAACATCAAATTTCCCTGATGGCCAGATGAGCACCTTGTATGGTAGCTCGCTGCCATCTGTGTGTGAATGGGTGAATGAGAGCCAATGTGTAAAGTGCCTTGGATAAAATATAAAATGCAGCCATTTACCATTTTTTAGTTTTAGTCAGTGAAGTTTTAGTCATGCAAGTCTGAGCATTTTGAGGCGCCAGATGTTTCCATCTATCCTGTCTACAATCACCATGGTTACAGCCGTTTCCATCTTTGTTGTGTACAGTTACCACGGTTACCACAGTTACCACATCTTTACTGAGAGGCTGTTTAACCTCTATGATACTCTTTAATATCAGCATTGTTGAACTTGAGGAATATGTCCACTCATTTAAAACACACAGTAACTCGATCTGACCTGAGAGCCTCCAGTGTACAGTGTGGACTCTGCAGTCCAGCAGACAATAGCTTCACTCCTGAGTCCTGCAGGTTGTTGTTACTCAGGTCCAGCTCTTTCAGACTAGGTGACTGGGAGCTGAGAAGTGAGGACAGAGCTTCACAGCTTCTCTCTGAGAGGTTACAGCCACTTAGTCTGAAGAGATGATAATAAAGAATGAAAGTTTTTTATTTTCTGTTCTGTTGAAAAGATATTGGTGTGTTTATATGATGATCCATAAATTAAACTATCTGTACACTTACACAGCTTTGTTAGAGGCTTTGACCACTGGCAGCAGCCTCAGAAGAGCCTCCTCTGAACCAGAGTATTTCTTCAGGTCAAACACCTCCAGATCTTTTTCTGATGACAGTAAGATGAAGACCAGAGCTGACCATTGAGCAGGAGACAGTTTATCTGTAGACAGACTTCCTGAACTCAGGGACTGTTGGATCTGCTCCACTAGAGACTGATCATTCAGTTCATTCAGACAGTGGAACAGGTTGATGCTTTGCTCTGGAGAGGGAGTCTCTTCAATTATCTGCTTGATGTACTGGACTGTTTCCTGATTGGTCTGTAAGTGACTTCCTGTCTGTGACATCAGGCCTCGTTGGAGATTCTGATTGGTCTGCAGTGAAAGACCCAGGAGGAAGCGTAGGAACAAGTCTAGGTGTCCATTTGGACTCTGTAAGGCCTCGTCCACAGCTCTCTGGTAGAAGTGGGTCTGTGTACATTCAACCTTTCCTTTAGACTTTTTGGAGGTAGATTGTTCGTCTGACATCATCAGATTGACTCCAGAGTTGATGAAGGTCAGATGGACATGAAGAGCAGCCAGAAACTCCTGAACACTCAGGTGGACGAAGCAGAACACCTTGTCCTGGTACAGGCCTCTCTCCTCTTTAAAGATCTGTGTGAACACTCCTGAGTACACTGAGGCTGCTCTGATATCGATGC